>NC_089722.1:24724712-25028998 GCF_035083965.1 Branchiostoma lanceolatum | reverse complement strand
CATCTTTGATGCGTGTCTACTTGCAGTCAATCACTCTGGCACCTATGAAGCACCAACAAAAGGTTTCCGCTACCGCGCACAGAAACCATGGGGCTGTCAGCTGATGAACTTTTAGATTGATCACGATTCGCACGACCGCCGTCAATCTTAGCAAGCAAAATGATGGTTTCTTCTCCCGCATTACGTGCTTAAATTGTATTGAGGACTCCAAGCACGGTACGTAGGACGTACATGACACTGTAAGGTTTTAAACCATCAGCGTTTACCTAACATCAGGGTCGCTTGATTCATCACATTGAGTTTCCATATCTAACGAGGAAGGGACAAGGGTGCAAATTAATGTATTTGGCCAGCTTAACTTAGACATGACAGTTTAACTCTTAGCTTTAATTTCCTCTTTGTAAACATTAGCGTTTTAAACGGGTAAAATAGTCCAATATATGCTTGGATATGCTACATTTCAACAAATACAGCATATGCTATTTCTGTGATAAGTCTTATTGTTGGAGCACTAGGACAGCAAAATCCAGTTACTAGCTCTACATCGTCATCGATCAAAAAGTGCGCTTACGCCTCCTAGCGAACCAGTTCTGAGGTATCGAATACATTTTTCGGTAGGACCAGGGTCACTTGACAACGATATCGATCCCTTTCAAGGTCAACATTTGACCAGTCTAATGGAGGTAATATGACTTTGTAAAGATTGAAGGTCACCAGCGATACAAAAGCCCCTGACAGTTTTGATTTATGTTGGACGCATCCATATTCTTGTAGGTGCAAAGTTTATCTAAATCTATGCTACCTTCCGTTTTCTATTCATCGCGCGTAGTATCAGAATACTTTACGCGCTGTTAAAGCTTATAGAGACTAAATGCCTTTTTTTTATCAAATATTCATTGTCATGTCTGATGATGTCTCAATCCACCTCTTGACACTTGTCTTACTAAATCTCTGAACACCCCCTGTAACATAATCTTACAGTCGGCCTAATTATACAACTTACACCCAATCAGATTCCTGTTTACTTTGACAGCCGACCAATCAAATCGCCGTTGCTACCGGCGTGACGGCGGCCATCTTGTGCAACAACAAGTGTCAGAAAAAAGCAGGTCTTATTTTTCTAGCCTTGAAGGCAGGAAATGTCAATTTTGAGGCATTTCAGCAACCTTCCACGGTAAGTTCTAATTTTCTTAAGACTATCCTTATTACTGGGTTTATGAATACATATTGTATTGCAGATATGAACCAGTTTTGTCGCCTTTTAAAGAGCTAGACTTTACTTGAGTTAGTCTAGAGTGGGGAGGGGAGCTATAGAAAACATATTCCCCGACAGATTTACGTAAGGATTGGATTTGTTTTGTTTCCGATCAGATTGCTACGTGCTTTGAAACGTTTATGTGTTCCTATGTGCTGTTTATGTTCTACATAACGTTGTACTTTACGATGTATCGTGACAAAGAAGCCATATCCAGTCCGTACATAATGACCCGATGTGTTTTTCCTTGAGGACAGGTGTTTTTATCCTCCTTAATTACTCAGTAAATGATTACAGGCCATGAGTGGTTTATAACAGGGTCGATTCTTATACACACAAAACATTGGCTTCTTAAACCCGCTACATGCGCTTGTCCGGAGACAATATGGTGGGCAGCAGTAGAATGGCAGGCGTATAATGGTTAATCCTAGTTTCAGCCAGACACCTTATAGGTTTGGTTCCCATCGGGGAAACTGGGGATATGTTGTCAGAGGCTAGCCTGTAACTAGTCCAACTGTACTGTATGGATTCTACCATTTGGGGCTTTCTGTGAAGTGTTATATATGTCCTTTTTGTACATGTGCATGTGTCATAAATCACTTGCCAGTTATAGAAACTTATTTCCCTGCAGCATCTCTATGCTATCAACCATGTCTTTAGACCATTGAAGTGTCTAAAGGGGTGGTGCATCTTGGTTAGGTTATCCTTCAAAATGAGACCGTGTTTAAAGACAGAACTTAGATCTTTCTTTATCAATCAAAGAGTTATGTATAATAACATGTAAGCGTTGATCAGGTTTAGATACCTTGAATTACTATGATATTCTGACATTTCTGTATTTGTAAACTGCCTGGATGTATTACTAAGTAAGTTGTCTGGGTCACTATTCTTTACCAGATGGCAACAGTACAAAAAGTCACAAATTATAAACTTTGACACCTACGATCCTACATGTAAAAAAACTATTTTAGAATCTGTCTGAAATTCTAACAAAATCCTTTCTTTTATCTACCTTATTTCACCAGAAAAAAAGGCTCATTGTAAAACACTGAAATGTTTCTGGTTATGCTGAAAAGATACTTGTAAAGGGAACACTGTCAGACTCAGAGTGTTTTTGGTCAGGGATGTCAGACAGGGCAGCTTTGGAGGGTCCAGTTGTCAATTACACTGGTCCCTGACTATGCCCCGATTTTCCACTGCTTCTAGGATCACCTCCCCCAGGGGCAGGGCAGTGAAGCCGAAACTTGCGCTCGGGACGAGCGCATGTAGCGGGTTTAAATTGCTTTACTGACGCTACTGAAGCCTTTGGTCGGTTTTCACCGATGAATCCTCAAGGTATCCTCAAGGTTTTTGTTTTCAAAATGTCAAAGATTTCGAAGCTTGCGATTATGTGAATACTGAAGACCGTACAAGACCGTCAAAAAGTAAAAATATAGGAATACTTAAATACAGGATTATTCAAAACACCAGACGTCACAGAACTGTAGTTCGTAGTACCAAAATTCACTTTTTTTCTTAAGCTAGGATGTAATGTTATACATTATGTACACATTTCCTGATTTAACCCATTTAGAATTCTGTTTCAGATGTGATACCATTTCTGCCAGAAAGAGGACAGTGACTATGCATTTCCTTCTTTAAAGAACCAGCGAGAACAAAAGACCTGGCAGCCAGAAACCAAAGAACATAACAACAAGCTTACCTTCACATGTGTGCCAACACAGTAGATTTACCATACTGTTAGCTAGGCTGGCATCTGAGCTCATACAAACACTGCAAGACAACAACAGCAACATTTCTCACAAGTATGTAATATGAAGGGTGCCAAGATGCCCACCACCAGGACTCCCTCTGGCCGAACGCCCGGGTCGCGACCTCTGGGGTCCACCCGTCACTCCCAGCCTCCCATGTTCCCTCCCGTCGCGCAGTACAAACTGAATACTACACGGACGCCGCCGTATTCACCACGGTCCATGCCGACTGGGATCTACGGGATAGGGATGGGACTTCCCGCGGACTCCTCCCCACAGCCGTCCAGACCTGCCACAGCCAAACAGGAAGTAAGGATAGAGGAAAGGATCGTGTATATAGAGAGGGAGAAGGACAACACTAAAGAGAGGGAGCTGCTGGTAGGTAATACTGTTCATTGTGGGAAAGTCTGATTTCTGGGAACATGCAATATATGTTGATAGCTCATTAAAAGTATAGTGCAGTTCCATGAAAAGTGAATTAAAGGGCTCAAAATACCAATATTGCAAAAAAGCACATCAAGAACTTGGCAAGTTATGTGGAATACAGGCACAATATATTGTGAATTTCATATTGCACAAAACAGAAGTATAGTACAGTACTTGTATTCTAAAGTGCTCTTGGTTCTATTTTTACAACTCATAGGTATAAAAAGATGAACCCTTTAACTTTAAGTGCAAGTCAAGCCATTGCCACCCTTTGAATGGCTTATTTCCTTAGCATTGTTACTAAAATTTTGTCCCAAATTTCAAATCACAGGAGAGAGAAGAAAAGTACAAGCAGAAGATCAGCAAGTTGGAAAAGTTGATAGAACAACTGAGGTCAGAAATCAAACAGAGACAAGAAGACATCGAAGATCTACAACAGCAACTAATATCTAAGGTAAGGTTTCATACTGAGATATGTCAATTCAGATTCTTGTAGTCTTCCTTCCTAGAACCTGTGTTTTTCCTGTTGTTGACGGAATTGGACAGGTATCTTCCATTCCGTTCCAATTAATATTGAAATGGTAGTATCTAAAATCAACTTAAGTTATAAGTACATGATAGCTTTGGCTGTAATACAAAACAAAACCTACTTATCACAAATTTTGGACACACGATTTATCATGATACTTGCAGTAATTGCTCAAGTTAGACTCAGCAAAGTTGACCTGTTCACCAATGAGTGTTATGCATTAGAACCAGGATAGATACAGGCACCATGCTTATGAAGAAGTCATTAAACGCTTGCTCTAATCTTTGCTTATCAATGTTTAACAATCTATGTATTTATGTGCACTATATATAGGCAGAACAGTACAAAAATGAGCTGGAGCTGGAAAGACAGGCCCACGCTGCCACCAGACAGGAGCTGGAGAAGGTTCGGGAGGAGCTGGCACAGAAGGAGTCCTCAATACAGGAGATGAAGACTCAACATGAGGCAGAGATGGCCAGGATAGAGGAACAGGTAAACAAACTAGAAAGGCAACATTTGCGAGCAAATACAGCATGTTTAGCCATACTCCATACATGGACCATTCTAAAATACTTGCACTAAAAAAATGAATCACCCCAGTCCAAAATTGAGTCTTCCAGTAGCACCTCAACACAATATGGACCAGTCCACAACCATATCCACTAATTGATTAACAAATACACTTCTGCTAAAAAATGGACTTTTTCATAATCATTCCAGCTCAAAATTGAAAGAAATAATTAAAGAATCCTCCCCTTGCAAGAATGGGATATTCCGTGCCATTTCCATGTAAACCAGTCGAAAAATATCCGCTGAAAGTTACACTCTTGCGCATAATCAACCCAGTTCAAAATTGAATTAAAAAAGATCAACCCCAGGGAAGAATGAAGTTTTCCATAGTATACATATGAAGATTTGACAGGAGACGAAGGAAATGACCAAAAACAACATATTTGAGTCAATTCCAAGTCACCGAGAGGGTTTTAATATAATATTTGTAATATGTTTGAACTATTTTGATTAAAAGAATGTCTAAGTCACAATAGTTCTAAAGTGTTCAAACAATTAGCATTGAAACTTATAACATGTTTGAACTTATTTCACATACGTTGGAAACATTTCGAACGTAACTACACAAAAATCTCTTTATTTAGAACAGTTTCAAACCATCTATCCAAATGTTTCAATGTTCGAACAATTTGTAACAAAAGATTTTCACAATTGCCCTCAGAAACGAAGGTGCTAAGTCCTCCTGTGTGTTTCTGCCTATTTTCGGTGGCCGCGCTAGACCACCAGCGGATTTGTTTTGACGGAGCGTCACCCGCGCGCGACGATGTACACTGTTCGGCACCGCTAATATCCGGCATTTTCCCGCTCCAAAACACTCCACAAGACCCACGTTTTTAGTGTTTTGCCTCTTGTGCAACACGATTCGATTTGCATTACTAACGGGACGAAAATGATAGAAAAAATTCACCCCGTCCCGGCGTCCGTCCCAAAAACATGAACGACATGAAAATATATTTTCTTACAGATTCAATCACGAAAATCAACAGCATGGGATTCCAAATTTTCGCAACGGCCGACCATTTATCATGGCTGAACTTCCTTCCAAGGCGTGCGATAGATAAACATTCCCGGCACATAATAGTCACTAGTACCAGACTAACGCAAGCTCATGATGATAATAGGGAGAAAGTTTGTCAGTGAAGTTTGGCCACCAGAGGGTACATTCATTTAACGTTACAAGCTAGCGCAAAGGGGCGAATCATTGACCTTACCGGGGACTGACTCTACTGGCCTAATCATTCCTTTTTTGCCGAATTCTACGATCCATACGCCCGTACGTAGGACATGTAGGAAGGCCTGGTGGTGGACGCTACACATCACGGGAGACGCGTGTTGACAGGAGTGTCGCGCCAGTCTGAGGAGAAACGATCTCCCGTGTTGTGTTGAAGAATTTGGAGTTTGAAAATATCTGGAATAACTAATGCTAGAATAAACATTCACAAAATCATTGATTTAACTTGTTTTCTGTTATAAAATTTCCTAAACTGCAATTTAACCACTGAGTTTAAGGGAACATGGTGTTTTCCCGATAATCACGTTAAATGTTTATGTCCGGTCTTTCCTCCTCGTAAGCAAACTTCTAGCTTGGCCAGGTGCAAGGCACTCGGGGTCAACGACCTGTAGGTCATATGTAGTATTGAAAGTGACAGAAGTGGCAAATATTGTCAAGAAAGCCCAAAAATAAATCGTTTTGAATATATGAATGCCAAAAATGGGAATGTAGTCCTTTAAATATTTGTTCAAGCCACATATACAGCAAATTTCAGGTCATTCGGTTGAAATACCAGGGGGCAGGAGGCCAAGATATGCTAAAAATAGCCTAAAAACCTCGATAAAATCACTTTCAAGGTCAATATCAAAACAAGGAAAAGAACGCACATTGGTTTTTGCCTACATTACCTCTGTACCAAATTTCAGGTCATTTGGTCAAAAAATGACAGAGATGAATCCATTTGAAGATTTGACAGGAGAAGAAGAAGAAGAAGAAACATGAGAGAAAACAATATGTTTAGCCATACTTATGGCTAAACATAACAAACAAATACATGGACAAATTGGTATGGTTTTGGGCAGATAGAGACTTAACCATACTAGTTCTCGGATGGCAGGCTCGTGGAACAGATTAACAAGTAAAGAAACAGAATAACAATTTGTAAGGAACCCATATCCGGTCGCTGTCTAAAAGTCCAAAAAAAGTATGTTTCAGTGCCTGGACATGACAACAGGCAACAAAACCTTTATTTTGTATTTAGTGAAATTAATTTTATACTTGTTTTCAGACTATTAGTGTTCTGGTTATCACCGTAGATGATGATGATGATAAATGTTCTGATCTGTGTCACAGCTAAAACAGAAGATGACAGAGATGCAGGAGACCCATGAGAAGGAGCTGACTTCTCGAGACGAGGCACTAAGGAGGCTGAAGGAACACATGGCCAGTGCCCTGCAGGACAACTCCAGGTAAAAGTCCTTCTGGCATTAATATCAGTAAGACATCTGCAGTTTGGAAAACATATCTTTCAAGCTATCTCAATGAACTGTAAAATGATTGGGAGCTCTTTCAGTTGACATATGTAAAATGTTACTTTAAGCTATGATTTGTAAGTCATAAATCTCAAGATCTAGGGAAACAACTGTAAAGAACAATTGTAAAGCATCTGTTGATGGAAATTCTATCAATTTGAAAACAGTATGTACCAAGCCTGAGAACAACTGAATGACATGATAACTGGTGATGTTGACTTGTAGTGAGAGACAACGGCAGCTGGAGGAGCTGACTAAGGAGCTGAAGAAGATGTCAGAGGAGACGGAGATGCTGAAGAGTAAACTGAAGGGAATGATCGCCAAAAATAAGGTAGGATGGAACATTCCTTATTACAGTTAAGTGTTAGCATAAGATTATATTTTTGAAGACTGTACCAGACAGTGATATCATGACGGTCATGTTTCACAACCACCAGTTGCATGCATGAGTCATAGTAGTTTCAGAACTTGATATTGTCTCTTAGAACTTATATCAGAGTTACAATAGAATGACAGCTACGATTTACACCACACGATTTACACTTTGCAACATTGAGGGAGACCTTAACCTTACCCCACCCCTCCACAGGGTCATGACTGTAAGAACTGTGCAGTACTGAGTGAACAGATTCAGAAGATCCAACTTCAGCTCAGGTTAAAGGACAAGACAATAGAAGAGAAGGAGAAGGGCCTGCTGGAACTCAAGCAGCTCTGTATCAAGTTTGAGAAACAACTCATGCAACAGGTGGGTATCCAGAAATAGGACAGATAAAAAAAATTCAACATCAAAGACAAAAGAAAAAGAATGGGATGGCAGTGTTTGTAGACATCTAATTTGCTATCTATTCTCTTGAAGTGCTCCTTAAGTGGGTCTACATGCCTTTTTCTGTAAGGCATTATCATCCGTATTAGTCTATGCCAGTCTATAGTACTCAAAGTCAAAATAAACTAGTAGCTGCATTTTGGGTGATGCATAGTCATCATGGTCAAATTTAGCATAGTATGTAGTAGCTGTATTAATTTACTGTAAAGCATGCAGACCCCTTTCTATCAGATGCATTGATAGTCCATGTAGAACTTTATACAGCATATCTAGATTAAGTTCTGTATTGGTTTTTTCTACAGGACAAGCTGTTACAGGAGTGGCAAGTGTACTCAGAGCTGAGTGAGAGAGTCAGGAAGTGTTAGACAACTTGTATCTAAAGCTGCCACAATGCATGTAGTGTTTTTGTCAGAGTGCCCTGTTACAATTTGAAGGGACACTTTCTGAATCGTAACATTGAAATTTAGGAATGAAAATTTCTCTAACAGGAGCTTTCCATTGTATTTTGTCTTCCTGAAGTGTTTGTAAGTCAGTGAGAGGAATATGGCTGCCATACATTGATCTCAGAGAATCTTATGTTATTAGATGTCGTTTTAATTGTTTTTCTAGTCCTTTGTTCCAAATATGTTTGTACTTTTTGTGATTGTAACACCTAAAAACCCAAATACAAGGATGAATTGATACATACTGTTGAACAAAATGCCATGTGTTAAACCTTCTCTACCAGTATTTCTATTTCTTGTTTATAGATAATATGGATCATTGTGGAAATGCTACTTTTTCACCTGTGTACTAACTTAGCAACAATCTAAATGTGCCAGCATGAAAATTACTGAATGAAATGTAAATACATATTGTATTTCAAAGTAGATGGAATTAAGAAGTTTTACTTTACATTTTCAATCATGCGATACCAGTACTAAAGGACACATTTGAGTCAATAAGGCTACAAACTACAAACCAAAATCTCTCGTCAGGGCTGTGTAGCCTAGGGAATTAGAATTATTAAGAAAGACCAGAAATAGAAGTGTGAAAGAAGGTAAGACAATTAATCGAGCAATGATTCAGTGTTTTATCAAACTTTAGAAAGCTATCAGTCCTTCCTTGATAACTTCTCAGATGTGACCTAGTCTCATACTACTTACTTTAGAAGGTACTTAAGAATTCCCTAAGTAGTGTTTACTCGATTCAAATTGAAAATATGTTGATGCTTATGAAATGAGGTACAGTGTTCCATGTAGACTTATATTGTCAGATTGAGATACGATATTTCATCATCAGTGATTCACCTCAGTCCCAATATGGGCAATTTGTAGACATTCATGCATGTAGACAATCAAATCATGCTAAATTTCATTGGAGTAGATATTGCAATGCTGTGCTGTGTGTGTTATTTTTAAGAATATGAAATGGTCAAAGAGATATTACCATATTTACACATGCTGAGCTTTGTACAATATGCAATATTAAAGAGATTGATGAGCAAATAAACATGTATTTTCGAATCCGTATACTGTATGAAAGTCTGCTTTTTCTGTGTCAATGTTTTTCACTATTGATGCATGTGTGGATGGATGGATGAAGGAATGAAATATGGTAGGTAAATATAAGACAGTTGTATGGATAGATTGAAGAAGGTTTATAGACATCCAGGGAATAAGATACAGCTTACACAATACAAAAGTTACTGTAATTCTTATTTCTTTCACTGTAACTTTTATGTTCACTGTCTTCACGGTCACCTCTGTACCGTGAACTTACCATCACCGTGAAAAAGCCTTGCTGCCACCATGAAGTTAAAGTTCAGTGAAAATGTCCGTTTTATTTAATACACCGTGAAATTTTGCAACTGTGACAATAAAGTGAATTACTGTGCATGTATGCCCTTTTCATTTACAACATCCTTCCCTAAATTCTTTCAAGTGAATGAAATGATCAACATGACAGAGAATAGCCTTATGTGACCTTGAAATTGCACCTTCTATCCCTTGAACTCCTCGTCCGAGTGGTTGGTAGTTCAGCGCCTATCAACAGTGTGCATTGTTAGATGATATCGCTAGATGCCGCTGCTGTACTGCATACCAGAACTATCCTGGGAACGTGTGGAATAGTTCAAATCATTATTTCTAGGGGATGTATTTTCAGTATGATAAAATGTAACACCTATGTAATTCATTTATGTCTTCTTTCAATAGAAGACTATGACATTTGCATTTTTTTCCAAATTATATTTTCATAATTCGTTATGGTTAAAGATGTTTTACCTCTGTATAATTTGCTATTTATGTAACTAAGAGTTACCTTCTTCATAATGGAATCTTCCATTTTAGCGCGCAAAAGTTTGTATGAACAACATGGCGACCAAGCGAGATCTGTGAATTTTGCTGGTCTTTTAAAAGGAAGAAACGGTAAGTCAGTCTTGATTATGCTAGCTTAAAATAATACTTTATTGTAAAGAAAGAACTGTAGATTGTAGGACACCGAAATGTGGGACTGTAGGGATTGGACAAATCGTGAAAAAGCGGGCGTTTTAGGAGGGGAGGGGGGCAGCTGAAGATTCGTTACCTCAGCGCGGATTCTGTCACCGTCGTGATAAATACTCACAAGGGCAGCGCTTTCTCGTCGACTTCAAACTTCTACAAGCCTCCCTGTGCGTTTTGCCGTCGTCTGGCGCAGTTTTGAAGACCATCGTGGCATGTTGTGCCTTGACTGCTGCTCCCTTGTGCCTGCTCGAAGTAGACTTGCTCACCGAGAGCTCGAGCTTCCTAATCAACAACAGATGTGCACTATAAAACTTCGCCAAAAATAGTTACTCAGTCAAGCGCACTTGACTCAAGCAACTGGATAAACCTTTGAAACCAGTCAGACGTTTCAAACAGCAGCCGCTATCTTTCGTAAGTGACTAAGAAAGGATCTGGCAGAACCAGGTTTTATACCATTAATCTCTGAATAGATAAGTAGTTATAGATTTGTTTCTACATCAGAAGCACACTAATGGCTACCACACGTTAATCCTACCGTAAAACTGTTTTTCGTTTGATGAAATATGATTTATGAAGCACCAAGACCTGAATACCTGTATCAAATCAGTATCATGTTCTGAAAGTGAGAGGAATTTGGTGGAGATTCTTGGACTGTGGATTGTGGAGTCCTATAAAATGATAAATCACATGTACAGGAGGTAGGGTTAGTGCAACAACAACAACAACACTCAGCTGTAGAGTCCATATGTGGCTTCTGTCTACTTTGCCCCATTATCAAGTAGAAGAGGTTGGAAACCTCACAGGCACAGCTCTTCTGAAGTGCAGACACTAGTTGAGAAATGATAGTAATGATAGTGCATAAGTGATACAAGACTGTCAGAAGTTATAGTGCTAGTTTATTACTACAGGATCCTGTTGTATGCTTATCGAGTCTCCTGGACCACTCGTAACTTAAGAAGTTTTCAGCATCATGGCGGTGAACTGTCGCCAACGGTACGTCTTCCAACTGTCTGGATTCTCCGGGGAGGAGAGGGACGATCTGACTTCTAAGATACAGAAACTCAAAGGAATCTGTCTTCAAGAACAGGTAAGATGAATATGAAACCTCGGACAAATACAGTGTTTATCCTTTTTCTTTAACACTGTAATACAGACATTGTTACTGGAAGATTGATGCTGAACTTAGTTGAGTTTTCAACAAATGTTTTCAACAAATCTCCATGTTTAAGTTGATAATATACTCATTATATATGCATAAGTTACATTGTACTGTTACACGTGTACTACTGTATTATTTGTTATGCATATACATGTGTATTGTGAAGTCTCTTCAATTCACAGAACTTTTATCTAACTCATGGTACTATATTGTGTGGAGACAAAAGCAGTATCAATTGAAATGTAAATATAAATGCATGTCTGGAACACACCTTTTCTTATGATAATCTTTTGTTGAGTCACTATCATGTCTGCACCATAATTTCCATAACAGTACATATGGCAGGGTCTTTTGTCTCCCATACTTCACACCAAGGCTTTAACCTTCAACTACTGTGTTTCTCCCCAGCCCTACAAGCCCAGCTGTACCCATGTCATCTCCAGTAAACCCTGCAGGAGTGAGAAGTACCTGGCTGCTTGTGCTGCAGGTAAGGAAGCTGAACTGATTGTTTTGTTTGTTTGTGCTGCTTCTTGTTTGCTTCTTTTTTTTTCAGTAAAGACAGTAGAATGTATGTTTGCTTTGAAAAAAAGTTTTTGATAAGAAATTTTTGCCTGATAAGTTATGAATGTAGAAATGTTAGCGAGTTTGTTTGTGCAGTGCTTACTTCTTATTTTTTCAGTACAGACAGTAAAATTTATGTGTTGCAGATGATAAGTTCTGTACTTGCCTTGGAAAAATTTTGTTGATGAGATTTGTTGATGAGAAATCTTTGCCCAATAAGTTACGTTTATGAATGTAGTAAAGTAAGTAAGTTTGTTAATCTCAGAGTCTTATTCAGTTGTACTTGTAGAGATTGAATTGTTTTTAAACATTGCCCAATAACTTCTCCAGGAAAGTGGGTCCTCACGAGGAAGTTCGTAGATGACAGTGCAGCAGCAGGGAAGTGGTTAGACGAGAGTCCTTACGAGTACGGGCACAAGGCCACTCTCCACAAGGCCTTCTCTGTAACGTTACAACAGGCACCTCGGCGCTGGCGACAGAGGATTGCTAAGGACACAGTGGGGGCGTTTGCCGCATGGCGCTCCATCATAGTCGTGGATGACCAGAAACGCAGAGCTGCGTATAAAAGGTACAGCGAAAGGCAATTAATTATTATTTATAGTTATTATTTTTCAATTCCTATTATGTTGTTATTGATAATGATTCAAACAAAAATAGGCCTCGTCTGATGGTTTAGAAGTGTCCGTTTTTATGTGATATTACTCATCACGGTATCATCATCCACATTCATTGCACTTAATATTTTGATGATTTATGTACAGCCTAGCCGACAATGAAAAGTGTGTAACATGATTTATCAATGTGTTTTACTTTTACATTTCAGACTGTTGGAGTCAGGGGGAGCAACTGTACTGAAGGCCAAGACAGTGGCCCACAGCCAGGCTGTGTATGCCCCACAACTCACCCACGTCTTCTTGGAGAAGAAGTATGATTCTGCTTTCCGCATCTTGAGGCGTCGCGGGGTTCTGTGTCTGTCTCCAGATTATATTGCTGAGTTTCTTCTACGGGTAAGAGTTTTGAACAATATTCTACCTTTGCATAATTATTGATGAAATTCTATCATACCAGTGTTTTCCTTGTATCGTTTGTCCTGGACATGATTTGGGTTTTGATTTTTGGGTGGCAGGTAGCTTTATGATGTCAGAAAGAAGTGGTGTTGGTTTGTGCAGCAGCATTTTTGTTCAAAACTTTCAAAGAAGATAACTGAAGAAAGAAAGGACATGTTTCCATGATTTGGGGCATGGAGGTAGCTCAAACAGATATGTTTTTTCTTACAGTTTGTCCAAATTAAAAATTTGGAATCTTGTGTTTTTCATGCAGTCATTGAATAATTTTCAACAAAGGAGAATCAAAAGTTAGTTATGTTCTTGGTTTGTGTGTAGAACCCTCCAGCGGAGCCTGCTAAGTTTGACGTTGCTGTGTACGCTGCGTCGTCATCAACTCCACAAGTGTCAGCTTCAGCTGTGGGCGACCAGGCCCATGGTGTAACCAAAGGAGATAGGACTAGGAATCAGGTGCCCAGGGAAGCAAGAGGTGGAAAGGAAACTTCCAGGGACACAGGTATGGATGGAGTTGAAAATGTCTTAATGATATAATACTCGTTTAAGAGTTTGCAGCACCTGAATCTCTTGATGTATGGTGAAAATCAAGACTTTGTTGTATCTTTGAGTTCACTGTTGAAGCAACAGTAGCAACACAATGGATGTACCTGTAAAGTGTTTGTGGGTGTGATGAGTTTGCAATGGAGAAGTGACTGCAAAAACCATGAATATTTCAAGATTTACAGTGCTACTTTAGATAGGAACTATCAACATTTTTTCTGTGACATTGTGTCAGAAACATGTTTGATACAAGTTGAGGTATATGTTATATGATAACTCTTACCCTTGCTCCTACTGTAGAGATCAGCAGAGTATTGAAGTCTGTGTCACCAAGTCAGAAACAACATAGCCTGAGTAGACTCAACACCAGAAGTAAGTGGATGATTATGACTACTAGTATAATATGTACTGTACTTGAGTTATGGTCAGGTGAGGTCTTGAAATACAAGCTGGTAAAGGTGTACAGATGATAGACATAGAAGTTGGCTTCAAAGTTTGATGCAGATTATTAGACTTGAATTAGTGATGAAGGCTACAATAGCAATACTTTGTTACTTGCTTAGAGTTATTGTTTTGGGAATAATTCTGAGGAAAATCTTTTTCTTGCACTCACAGGTTCAACATCCAAACCCTCCACTCCAAAGAAGAGCTCTCCCGTTGTTGAGATAATGGGAAAATTGTCCCTCCCTAGCCCAAAGAAAGTAAGGATGGCGTCCACCCCTGAGAAGGTGAAGAAATGGTCCTTCTCTACTCCCGAGAAAGAGAAGAAGGGGTCATTTTCTACCCCAGAGAAGAAGAAGAGGTCTTTTTCTACCCCAGAGAAAAGAAAAGAAGGATCTTTTCCCATGACAGTAAAACTAAAAGTGATAAAGGAGTCTATGCCATCATCCAAGAAAACAAGGACGAGGTCCTTTCCAACTCCAGAGAAAGTGAAGAAAGAGTCTATCCCCTCGCCAGTGAAAATGACAAAGGGGTCTTTCCCCACAGTTGGGAAGGCAGCCCTCCCCACCCGGGAGAAAGTGCAGATAATGCCTTCTGCCCTCCAACTGCAGTTAGAGGGCATGAAGAAACGCCCCCTACTGACTGACAGTGGGAAGGACAGGGACACGTTGCAACTCATGGCTTCTAATAAGAGAAGAAAGGTAAATCTTGATAATGATTGATTTGATTTTTTTCCTTCAGCCTTAGATTTTCAGCATTGATGTAATGTAAAAACAATATGTCAATGTGGTGTTTCATATAGTTTGCCTTGTAAGAAACATTAGGTTACATTTTTGATGTATGTTAAACAGATGTACCTATGAGGTATTGGAGTAATACATGTATGTTCTCATTCTTACCCTTCCTCCCCTCAGTTGGATGTACCAGGAGCTTGTTTTCAGCCCCTCTTCCCTGTCAACAACACTAAGAGCAGAACAACAAAGGTAAGCATTATTCACAACTCCTATACTCCTATTTCCTTAGTTACAATTGAGATTTTTTGGTGAAGATTTAAATAACATTTTTTTTCATTATCTCAATTTTATTTGTGGCCATGTAGGTGATCTACTTGAAAATTTTCTCGGTTCTAGTAGCTTTGACTTTGCTGTTAAAACGATAGTAATAACACAATGGAAGGCAGAATGTGTTAATGGCTGTAAGAAGTCATATCTAAAACATTTAAGTTAAAAACATGGCAAATATTTCAATATTTACAGTACTTTTATAAGAATTCCTACAAAGATATATGTTTTATCCCCACAGGTGTCCCAGCGCAGCCCCCTCCCCCTGGCCTCAGCTGTGTGTGCCTCAGTAGAGGTGGCTCTCGACGACCACGCCTACCCAGCAGGCCTCAGTCTGCTTCAGTCCACCGTCTCCACACTACGCTATCCCCCCACTCACCTCATACACAGGGTCATGGCTGAGGCTTTACTGGTGAGTGTACTTCTGTTTATTTCTTTGTTTAACATAAAACTGCCTTACCGTAACACACCAGTTTTGTACAGTGAGTGCAAGCTGCTTAAAATTAGATTGTACGGTTTGATCCTTTCATGCTGGAATGGACCCCTACTCCGAGTCAACAACCCTAACCACTAAAACTTTCTGTAATTTCAATCCCTGCCTATCCTTTTTGCTGTTTTACTTCTTACCACCTCTTTTATGTTTACATGTTCACTACTTTTCTCTACCGTGAATAGTGTAGTCTTAAGCATGTTCAGAGTCCCTATGTCTATTGGAAAGTGTGTGTTTGTCCATTGGATGCACAACATCAACCACAGGACCGATTATTACACTTGAAACCAATGAAATTGGTATCTTTATTCAGTGGACTGAATAGTCCTATTGACTATTGTAGCCTTGGTGATTTTATGATGGTATTTTTAAAAGTACATGTACTCTAAATGCAGAAATGTTTGCAGTGGTTTTAGGTTCACAGTTTTCACGGCGATCGTTTTACCACAAAACAAGCAGTATGTAACTATAGCACTGGCACAAACTTAAAACCACCGTGAATACTCCATTTTCCCCTTAGTGCGAAATAAAAACCATGCGAACTTAAAAGCATTTACAGTAAAAAAATAGATGGAATATAAAGGTGCCTCTTTCCCAACAGCAAGCTGAAGATGGTCTTGGAGCAGCCCAGGCTTACCAGGTCCTGAAGCAGATCCAAACCTTACACCCGCCCTCCCACACACCTGTGAACAGTTACCTGTACCTGAAGGCACTGAGACCACCTGTACAGGAACAGGTGGGCAGAGTGAAGGGGAGAAAGGGAAGGAAACAACAGCAGCCAGAGAAACAGAAGGAAGGAGTGGAATGGGACTTTGTCAAGATGGTTATAAGGTATTCTAACAAATTTTACTTACTACTATGTACAATGTTAAATCAGAATGACTTTCAATGTAATTTTACAAAAAGCATCTTATTTCTCATGCGCTCCCTCTCTCCCGTAGAATATTTTAGTACACATCAGCCGTATCCCTATGCAGTATTTTGTTTGGACTCTATTCAATTATTCCTACAGCCCATTACATTGATGTATTTAGCACTTAACTGATAATTGGATTATGACATTATGATGTGTCTCTTAAATGCTTTTTTTCAGTTTTGTATTAAAATTGTATTTGTAGCATGGTAATTCATACTATATGATAGTTTAACTTTCTTTGTTTAACAGAGGTGCCATGGGTATAGCAGACATCCAGACAACAGACGAGACCAGTGGAGGTCCGCTGTACCAGTCTAACTGTGCTCTACTACTGAAATTCCTGGTGTCTGTACTGGAACAGGACTTTATGGCATGGCTGGACAGGTAGGACAAGTTAGATACTTAGCTGGCACCATTTGGAAATGATGGAACAAACTTTCTATTGTGAAGTGTTGGTACTCGGTTTTCCAGTCTTTAGAGAATTACATAGATAGCCAACATCATTTGAAATGAAACAAAATGTGACCCACATCTCTAAATGGACCTTGAGTATAATCTCTGAGCTTTTCGTGCCATGTGGCCTTGCTACAGCCCACATTGCACGATGGGTCACCCCTTCTCTCTTTGGTAATGTGTTGGGTTCTTTTACGTGCAGAGTTTTGCTGCTTGAGTCTAAAGCCTTAAGGTCCCTTATACAGTGGGCTGCTGGCTTTTCCTGACCATCCAAAATGACTAATGCATTCCCATACCACATCATCGTGACATGTCCGAGCTGGGGCCAACCCTGCAATCAAACTCCCACCCACACAGTAATGAAAATCCTATACTGTTTACTTAATACATTGCAGTATCCATTCATGTAGTGTTCACCCCTCCTGTTATTGCCCCACAGAGACACCCACAAGCCAGGCACCCCTTCCTGTGTGCTGACCTCCCTCCTGTGGCCATCAGGACACTGTGGGGTCATGACCTCACACGTCACCGACCTGGTCTCACTACTGTTCCACAGTCTACAGAACCAACAGGTAGGTTCTTTAGTAGGTTATATGGAAAGGGGAAGGGAATGGGCAGAGAAAAATAGAGTTGGACTAAGGTAGTTTGTTTGCATGCTTGCTGGCTGGCTGTTTGTTTGTTTGTAGTTTTTTTTTGGAATAAAATAAGATGAAGATTAATTTAATTGGAGATTTCCGAGTTTTCAGTTTGGTTTAACATTATTATAAGTGTAGTTCGACTTGCGTATTAAGACTTCCTAAGGTATTATGTGTGCAATCCATTTTTTTAAAGTTGTTAACTAGTTGCGTTTGTATCCACAGGCTGATATTGCTTGCCTCATCCAGAGCATTGTTGCCATGGCAGCAGAGTGTTGCCAAGCAACTGACAGACAGTTTGGCAGGATGACATCACTGACTGGTAGTTTCAGTATGGGCACCAGTGTGTGTAACCTGGCACAGGAGATAGCAGCTGCTTATCAGAAAGGTATGTAGTTTTGTTACTTCAAGTTCATGCCAAGAGAGTGTTTCTGTTGGAACAGTGAGCTATTTGCACAGTTGGTAACAGTGGGTAATGCAACTTGCACCAATGCAAGTCTGGTCTGAAGTTACGTTCACCACTCCAATTTCACGTGTACATGCACATGGTATTTTAGCCCTGTGAAGTATTGTTTTCTGCTTGTCTTTCTTTGTGTGTGTTTGTCAGTAGCACCTGTGTGTGTGTGTGTGTGTGTGTGTGTGTGTGTCTGTTTGTTTGTTTGTGCATAGGTGTGTTTCCCAGTATACACAATGCAGCATTGCCGTATATTCTCAGTCCGGCTACTTTTGTCTGACTTTCTATAATCTCTGATTGCCTTGTCAGGATGATTGCAATGCAACTGAAATCTAAGTCAGAATGAAATCTGCAAGTCGTCATCTCTGTATGTCTTTATTTACAGAACCAGCCAACCAAACCAAGACTGTCCTGCACCGCCTACTGGAGACCCTGCAACCCCCTTGGCTCAAACTGAAGGTGGCACAGTCCTTGCTAGGCTATTATGACGACAGCCTGGTTGCTAAGGAACAACATGGCTTTCACAAGAAGCCCCTATCACTTAGAAGAGTGGTGAGTTCGATGATACATGCTGTGCAATATAAAGCATAACATTTTGATAAAATTGATAACTTAGCTAGGTTAGTGTCAATTATTATTTACTTTTATTGCATAGTATTAAGCTTTTTTATCAAGACTTTAAGTATGCTTGTAACAGTTCCTCCCTTGTTTCCTTTTAGTATGTCTGTGTTAACTGTAGTTGTAAGTGAAACCAAAAGTTTAATTTTTTTGTCCCCCCAGTTGCTGTGTTACATGTACCTGGTTCCCAAGTCACTGGTCAGTAAACAGACGGCACCAGCCACCAAGGGTAGAGAGAAGGTGCCCCAGGAAAACCCACCCTCTCCAGCCAAGGTCAAGGTGGAACAGGGCAGGCTTCTGAGGAGGGGCTCAAGCAGGGGGGAGCCTCTCAGAACCCTTGTGTGAGTTGGGTTATTGCTTTATTTGTACATTGTTAAGAAAGGAATGATCTGTGGTGCTAGGCTCCTATGAAATTCAAAATGATTTTTGCCTGTCCAAAATGCTGCTTAATCTTATACACATTGAGGAGTCAACCATCAAGTCTTGTGGTTGTGAATTGCTATTCATCAAGTGTGACTTCAAAAGTTAAAATGATCTATCATCCCCTCCACAGGGATGCTAATCATGTGAAGCAGCTCCCAGTGGTTGCTGGGAAGAGAAAAGGAAGCTCCACTCCTGAGGCCTCACCAAAAAAGAAGCCAAAGCTGCAGGTGAACAGGAGAAATGTCAGAGGTAAGTCTTTAGCAGGGATGTCTCAGCAAAAACTAAGACAACCAATTAAAAGTAAAGATAGAAAAGAAAAGAATGTTACACAAATGTTTGTTGGATACTCCAGCCCTTGCCAGGGACGTTGTTTTTGTAAAAGATCTTGAATGTTGATCTCATAGTTTTACTAAAAATGACATTTAATGTTGTGTTGTGTTGTGTTCGAAAATTTGTCCCAGTTTCTAACAATTTGAAAAACTTTGTTTTTTTTCTTGTTCATGTTCAGGTGAGACACAGTTGCATGTTGCCTGTATCAAGAACAACGTGACCAAAGTTCATGACCTGTTGTCAGTGCCAGGGATTGACGTGAATGCCCAGGACTACGCTGGTTGGACACCTCTGCATGAGGCTTGTAACCACGGGCACATCGAGGTGGTCAAGGAACTGCTGGCCTTCAAACCTCAACCCAGCGTGGCCAGCTTCTTCACGGTCAAGAACAAGGGTAGGACTGGAACTATACTGTCTATCATAAAGTAGAGTGGACTCATTCCTTAAGCTAATCTTTCGCACCGCTGTCATCTCTCAGTAAGACATCTGGAGCCGCATAGTTCCTGTTTAGAACTTTTATTCAGCCTGTCAATCTATTATCTATGTTTTACAAAGTGCTTGGCTGGATAACAAAGTTCTTTGTATACAACCAAGTGTTTTTACCTAGCCGCTGTTTCCATGACCGTCTGTCACCTTCCTCAGGGCAATAATGAGTGGCTCTAAATGAGGAAGGTGACAGAAGGTCACCAAAACGTCAGCTAGGTAAAAATGCAGAGACATTTGTTATCCAGTGACTTACGAACTAGATGAAACCACTGACAGACAGTTCATAATCATAGCTGGTTTGATCATTATTTCTTGTAGATCATCTTTTCATTTGTATTTCCAGATTCACCAGTGAAGCTGTCGTCTGCCCTGGACCTTTTAGCAGCGCCCCCTGACGGCACGACAGCCCTGCACGATGCTGTGGCGAATGGACATGTGGTGGTGGCCTCAATGCTACTGGAGGCAGGGGGTAGGTTCTCTAATGTTCCTAATAGCTCTAGACTAGACTATGACTTGGGTGGTAAATTTGTATCCAGAAACAATCCACTTTTTATTTGTAGTAGCCAATATGTTCCCTTTTCAAACATTTCTGCTTTTTTTTTTCAAAAGATATTGGAAACCACGGATGCAAAAAAACCTACACAAGCTAAGAATTAAATTTCAGGTGGTTTTTTTTTCAGGCAAGACACTTTTGTCCAGAAAAAATGCAAACGGCCAGACTCCCTCTGACCTGGCTGTCAGTGAGGAGATGAAGGCAGCCCTAAAGGCCCCTGCCAACCCAAGGAGGAAACCCCAGGCACCCACTAACAAAAGCCTGAAATACGCAACAACTCCTGCAGCTCCAAAGGACACTCCTGGTGTATCGAACAGCAAGGGACTCGGTCAGTACGTTTGTCAGGCAGACTTTGACAGGGTATTGGGTCGTGGAACGAAACAGACGACAACCAGCGAAGACTGCGAGAGGTTTGCAACTATCGTATCTCATTTGACGCGAGCGTACGTCCGCGTCGAACAGCTCCAACCAATGAAGAAGCAACGTGAGAGACAGTTGGAATGTGGCTCCAACAAAAGCGGCTCTTCGGTCTGTTCCTACTCCAACGGGAGGTTCAAGGGAGCAAACTCCTCGCCTATATCACCTGTGGTAGTGTTACAAGACATCATGCAGAAGGTGAAGTCAGAAGAAGCAAAGGGAGTTGAGGAAGACCTCACCTCGTACATGGACATGGACCAGTACTTACTGGGGCACGAGAGGCACTTAAAGATGCTAACAGGACAGAAGGGGGAGATGACGGACTTTTGTAGAACAAGGTTGATGGAGATTCGCTTGTGTTCATGAGATGTATTCTGTCAGATGTTGATTGTATTCTACTGAACATTACGTGAAACTGAAGTTTTGCAAGAGCAGTGATATTTTGAGAAGATTCTCAAGCTCTCACTATACATGACTCCCAGAAGGATGCAAGAAAGTGCTTTTATTTTTTTTGTAAATATGAGCCATATTTAAGACTTTGTTGATAACAAGGACTACTTAAGATATTAATACTACCTTATGTAGCATGTAGAACATTGTTTTAAGATAAAACATTCGGTATGTAGACATTGTTTATAAGCAGATTAACTCATGCATATCCTCATGGCTAATGGATTATGAAAAGGCCAACCAGCAATATTTTATGTTCTTATCTATTACCTTTTCCTTGCTATAGTTGTTTTCTATTGACAACTGTGTTTTGCTTACTAAGCAGACTTTAGTTGATACTGATAGAGGTTTATTTAGTAAGATAACTACATAATCTGTAGTATTTTAATGTTAGACTTTTACTTAGGACTTTTAGTATATTTTAGCTTGTTTCATTTGATAGATTGCATGCATAAGTTTCATTTAAATATTTCAAGGTTATAACTGTTACATTTCAAGTTTTTAGAGATAGAAATTATGCCCAAATGATAACATGTTTTGTATTTATTATCCTTATTGATATTCTGAAGAATAAAATGTTTATGGACTTAAGCATTTTTTGTATTTTCATTGGTGAAATCCTGTGTTATTTTTCTATCATTGGTAGAATGCTGTCTATGTCAGTCTTATTGCTGTCTTATTTTTAACATGGCATCCGACCTACTTCTGTTTGTGACTGTGATGCCGCAGCGTGTAGCATTCTCCAGATCGCATAATTTTTTTGCTCAAATCCCGGTAAGTTGAAAGTTCAGTGCTAGTATGTACTACCATTGAGGTAGTGTAACTGGGGTGACAATCCTTCATACCAGATACTGTTAGTCACTGATACAAAGGACTGCTATTTTAATGACTCTAACAGACTTACAACGACTCTATCAACACTAGCCAAGTACTGGCGGTTTGTTTTTGTATGTTCCTGGTGGTGTTCTTCCAGTTATTCAAGCCATAGCTATGGCCAGAATCTTTCATGTTACTCTCATCATGTTACTCTCTTACTGTCACATAGATACATAGTGCTCAACCCAACTCAACTATCTGTGGGTAGCTGCAAAGTTGAAATTTGAAACGACCAGTCTGACCATAATCCTGTCATAGGAAATAGCTATATGGCCCAGTGTACTAAACGTCTACCCAAACGTGGACTAACGTCAATCATTATCTAATTTTGTGCTAGAAATGTGCTTGGCAGAGACACTATGGGTCTAAAGTATGCGAGGTTGACAACATGATTCATGATGGGTTATATAACAATCCTTGTTAGCAAAAAATGTGTTTCACTCATGACTTCACCGACCATTGCAGACTAGGCTTGTCCTGTCAATATAGGCAGAAGAGGACACTGAAACAGGATAGCTTTACAATGTGTTGTTCTCTGGTCAACATGTTGAAAACAACGTCATGCTAGAAAGGCAACATTTGCAAGCAAACGCTGGATATTTCACTTCCACAATACAAAACCGGACTGTCATCATTTTGACCGAAATGCAGAAGTGTAGCTAAATAACCACAGGAAAAGTGATGTCTTATTATGGTAATGGGTGAAATATGAAAATGACAACGTTTGTATATTAGGTTTCCCTCTGCGTGCAGACGGAGGCATGTTCATATTCAGACGCATACGTGACGTTCGGATCAAACGTTAAACTTTTACCGTCCATTTACCAGACGTCGGAAACGTTTAGACTAATAGTATTGTTCAAAAGCTGCAAAGTATGTACAGATGCTTTCTGAAATCCAGCTCAAACGAATATATTCGGGTGCCTAGTTTGTATTGTAAGATCATTTTCAACCTAGGTATGAAATGTTGTTTGCTTGCAGAGTAATAAAATTGCGGGACTACCATATTGGGAATACGTTGTGCTTTAACCCTGTTATAGATGCCGTTTTTTCCTGCCCTATTCTCAGGAAAAGGACTTCATAAATCACCGTTTTATCCCACCCGCATGTCTGTCACACGTATAACACCCAGCCATAGCTCCCATACCGGACATGTCCCCACAATAAGCCGGGCATATTCCTGTCAGTCACCGAACACCCGACTCGTCTTACCCTCCGGTAAACGACCTTTCTAAATATTGAACCGGCCGCTATGATACGTCTGCAGGAATTTGTGATTGTATTAAAAGTTTTGGGTGTTGTTCAGGGGTGGGTCTCGGAGAAGGGCTAAGCTTGTGCGGGACTTGTACAGACATGGGCTCGGTAGACTACGTGGGGGCTTCCCGCCCGGTTGTGAATAAGGAACCCGGCGCTGTCGAAGTTGGCTTGACCAGAGGCGGGATATCTGGTTTTCGTCTGGAGGTCTTCGGAACGCCACAACCTGTACTGCGATGGTAAGTGGATCTTCTTTCCTTCTCTTTATCAAGCCGGTTAACATTCGCAATGTCCTTCAATGGTTCTTACGCAAAGCGCTTTACTTTTTGGACTTACAATGTTTTCTTCCCTGATGACCCACATCTTCTGATGACAAATCAACTACGCTTGTATTTTGTCGGTGTATTAGATATTTCTGTACATTATCACTTCTATTTATACCTCTCTATGCTGTTTATCATCAAGGCCAAGTTTAGAAGAATTATGACATAATCTCTGACGGGCTGAGTTTATTCTCTCAACATATATCACTCTTCATCCAAACGTAGCAATCGGTGTTAGACTGTTAGTGGTTTAAACGCATTGATAACTTTTTATTCAAAAGTCTCATAGTTGTTAAGCTTGCATATAGGAATTCTTCATCGATATTCAGATCCATACCGATATAGAACATTCTATGAGTCATATATATATATTAGGACGTACGTGGAAGAGTACGGTACATGGAAGTATGGCAAGGTCATGATGAACATTTGATTTGTCAAAGTTTTACCTTCAAACATAGCCAATATACAATAAAAAGTAACGTTTAGAGTAAATGTTGGATATCACCCAGACGTCTCCCACGTTGCTATTAATTTTTAATGTCTGATCTCGTAAAATGAACAATTTTAGTCCATGATAACGATGTTTGTGAACCTGCTGACCATAAGTCACTGCATCTGTATTTTTGTGAAGTAGGTCAAATTTGATGAGCGCAAGTTGATAATCCTTGTCGCCATGAGGGAAGCTTTGACACCCTGTGTTTTGGAAGGTTGGAAGTTTATTTTAGTGTCTCACAAACACAGTTATCGATTACATGTTCCAACAGTTCATGTAACAGAACCAGACGGTCGGGGTACATGATATGACACCCCCTGCGTGCAGACGTGTCACTGGACTCTTATAATTCATCATTTGTTTTTCATTTATTTATTCAATTATACAAGGAAAATACACTCATATAATTCATCTTTGAGTTTCATTCTGTGAATCTGTGACCTGGCTAATAATTACCTAAATTGTAGCTATCATAATCCAATACTTCATATAGACTTGAAGTTTATAACAATTCAAATTTGCTGCGCCACAGATGACTGACTACTATAGTCAATCAAATTTGTAGCTGAAACCGCAACACACGATTGGCAAGAGGGTAAAGGATAGACAGAGGCAGAGGCAGAGGAATGAACATATATATATTTGGACTTCGTTGAAAATATTTTGATGGTTGATAGACTATTCTATTGCATTGGTAACATACCGTTTATACTGCCCCGCCCTACACTGGAACGGAATCATATGTCGCATTGTATACGTGTGGGGTCCGGGGTCCTGAATGTACGTGCCACAAGGTTAAGGTTAAGGTTACAGGGTCTTGTATGTACGTGCTACAGGGTTATAGGGTCCTGCAACTGTAAGTGCCGCAGGCCTAAAGGTTTTAGTGTCTTGTATGTAAGTGCCACAAGGTTGCGGTGTGCACGCGTCAAGAATCAGGAAGTCCCGTGAAATATGTAGCTAGGTGTCATGAAAGGCAACTTGACACCGGTGAAATGTATTGCCTTATCAGTTTGTACAAGAGACCGTTGTACGATTTTATCTCTAAGCAACGTTAGCGAGAAAGAAAAAACTTTTTATCGACATAAGTAACATGATATACTTGTGTATTGATCATGATATCACCCGTGTATTATTCATTTTCTTTTCATGGTGAAGGTTTTGCTTGTGTGTCCGTGTAGCTATGCTGAGGATGAGTGGAAGATGTTTACCTTCGCTGAGAAGGTTATGCAGAGGGTAGCGTTTGTGTGTGTGTTTGTGTGTTTGTTTGTTTGTAACGTACAGCATAACTCGAGAAGGCTTGGATGGATTGTCTTGATATTTGTTAGGTGGGTAGGTCTTGATGAGACTAGAAAATGATTAGATCTTGAGCCCCCTAGCGGCTTGTTACGGTACTGCAGCAGAACTTCCTGTTTCGATATCTCGTGTTCTGGACAAGCTATGGAACTGATTTTTGAGTGGTAGATAGCTCTTTGGACAGAGAGTAAGTGGTATAGGTTTGGGCCCCCTAGCGGCTTTTTTGGAACTGCAGGATCAGGTTTTGGTTCAGACTTTGAAAGGGAATAACTCTAGAAGGGCTCGATGGATGGTTATGATTTTTGGTAAGTAGATAGCTTGAGTGATGATGTACATGATTAGATACTTATTATGCAAATCAGTATGTAATTTGCATAATTAATGAGGAAAGTTTATACATCTGCCAAATTCCACGATAGGACTCTCAAACATGTGACATATGTAACTGAAGAAGAGAGAAATATTGATAGATGTCAACTATGCAAATGAAGACCTCATTTGCATAATTAATGAGAAAACACTATAACTCAAGATGGGCTAGATGGATGGTAATGATTTTTGGTATGTAGATAGCTTACGTGATGCTTTGTATGATTGGACGATAATTATGCAAATCAGATTCTAAGAGACAATTTTAAAAACCCACTGTGTTCCATGATATGACTATTGACATATGTGACATTTGTTACTGAAGAATTTGATACATAAAAATATGCAAATGTAGGCCTAATTTGCATAATTAATGAGAAACTACTATTAATTTCGGTAAATGATGGCAATTTCATACTTGTGTCATTTGGAAGTTATGTGAATGTGAACATCGTTGAATCAAATTATGCTAATAAGGACTCCATTTGCATAATTCAAGATAAATGTTACTTTGTTAGCATAACCTTCTTTGTTAAGCTCATACTTTTTTTGGGGGTGAAGATGATCAACTGGTATGATTTATAATTGATGACAATCACTCCTGATACGTCAGTCATAAAGGTTAAAATCATTTGGCGAAGGTATGAGGTCGTGGAACTCTAGTTTTTTCTCTTTTTGTTAAAGAGATGAGATTTCTGTACAGATTATTATGGAATAGGAACAACACAGATAAAATTTCGAAAGAGAACTGTGCATTTAAATTCATCTTTCATGTATTTTGAATAGCAAAAAGATGCTTAGTATCGATAACAGGTTGTTCTATATCTCAGGGATCCTGGGCATGGTGTTGGTCAGAAGACGGGCACAGTAGCCCCGTCAGACGAGAGCGCCACCACCCCCTACAGCAAGTCTCTTTGGCGTCGGTACCGCACCATGGGCGGGCCTCCCTCGGGGACATACAGGCCCCCACCCCCGCCAGAACCTGACTGCAAGCCCGGGCTCTGGAAGGGGTACGGTCAAATCTTCTCAGGAGACTACGATTCGTACGACTACGGAGCCTACAATGCCTGGTTGGAGGATAGGTGAGGAGTATTAGGAAAGATAACTAGTAACTATTCTATCCAATTGAGAGACCTGATCGACAATGATATCCTTAATTTTAAGGAACGTATTTCCTTCCCTACAATTGTCGTTATCAAACTATTTGTTGACGGCATCCATTGCAATAATAGACTGGAGTGATCTCCAAGCAGATATTGGTAGGGCAGATCGCGGAACGTTCTCTAATTGCCCTGTTTGATCGCTGTCATATCGACGGGACTATCACAGAACGTCACCGCCTTTCCTCCCTGTATACGTATCTACTTAGAGATTAAACTAGCTGACGTCAGTTAAGTGTAGATATGTTCGTTCGATTCCTTGTCTCCCAGGTACAAGTACCAGTGGTCCCGGGACTACTCCCACCACGGCCCGCCCGACGCCCACCCCCGCTGGCGCAGCCACCGCAAGGACGTCTGGATGGACGAGAAGGAACCGTCCCGTGTGCCTTTGCGCCAGCAGATTCTCGAGGTTGGTTACTCGTCGGTCATTTTAGATCCTTCGGGAACATCCTCCTGTATCCTGTATATGTAAAGTGGGATAACAACTATTTCTGAACCAGTGAGATCAATTTTGGTTCCACCAGGACGACTCAGACATTTTTTTTTAATTTTGCGTCTGTGGGTTTGTTTACAGGATAACTTAAAATGTCTCCATGGATGTTTTTAACGATAGACAAGTCTAGTCCTGAGAAAGAGGTGGATAAGATTTGGGTGCAGTCCCCTAGCAGCTTTTATTTGAACGCCAACATGATGCATACATTTGCTATTGGCTGACCGCTAAAACTGATATATGGTCATCTGCCTAATCCATCTAGTAACTCTTACAGCACACCACTTGAAAGACGGATGAAATACAACTGTATTGCACAACCATATGCATCAACAGCTTCTCGAGTTATGTAGATACACAGCCCGCTACAGTACCGGAGGAAAACGCCAGCTCAGGTGAACCATTCTCGAACTTGAGTCCTCCGTCCCCACAACCGCTACTCACCTACCAAATATCATGTAGATCCATTCACATGTTCTCGGGTGATGCTTTTTTTTTTCACTGAAGAGAACTCACTCACTCAAGAGAACACATTTTATTAAAAAACAAACCATCTTGGGTTACATTAATACTGGCAATATTTGTCAACATGAATGGCAAATACAGCAATTCATCATCATATTTGTGAATTATCAAAATACGTGCGATACTGGTGAGGCCGCAGGCCTTTAGTGAGTTGTCGGGAACATGCGGAGATACTTTGATTTAGCATACATTGAATTTTAACTTTCTCAGCTTTAAACCAAGTGCACATTAAATTTAACTTTGCTTACTTTTAACTTAGCACACATTGAATTTAACTTAATCAACTATTACTAGACAATATTATTCCTCTGAACCGCTAGTGTCAGAGATACAGCAAAGTCGTCTGCAAACCCTTCTAAAACCGGCGAAAAGGCGCCGAACCTTGCTTCTAGCATTCAAGTTCGCTTTGCTCTTGGTTTGCTCATGTCCATATTTGTCACTATCTTCCGAGCTCAAACGATCGTGTGAGTCTGACTCTGACACTCTTCGGTTGCTGAAGGGTACCCCATCCGTGGTCAATCTAACATCTGAACTTTCCGATGATGTGCCCGCTAGCTTGTATGCTGGCGTCGATGGACTGATGCTATTGCCATGTGCACGTCTACGTTTCTTTTCTGAGTACTCGCTGTGTGCTTGTGGTACATATCCGTGACCGTCGTTCACGATGGAGTGCGTTGCGCTGGTCAGAGACTCCGACACGTCACCCATGCCCTCATGAACAGGTGATGCTGCTGACTTGTTAATCTTCTTATCGTCAAACTCAGTCATCTGTTCCTGCTTATCTCTGATGAGCTGTGGAAGCCTGTCGGATAACTCCTCCTTGTCGTCTTGTTTTGTCACACGTGCTTGTTTCACTGCTGAAAGTCCAGCAAGCATCTTGTCTCTACGGGAATCCAGACTATATGTCCGCCATGTCCGCTTCCGAATGCGACGCTCCTCTTCCTTCATACGTTTCCTACATCCGTCTCTCATCGCCTTGACGGTTTTCTTAGACTCCTCCGTTCTAAGACTGATCTTCTCCTGTTTGTCTTTCAATGACAAGTGTCCGTCTTCAGTCTCCAGAGCCTTCAGGATGTCGTCGATGGTGTACAGACGATCTGTGTCGTTAGGCGGCGCTTCTAACTTCTCGTCGACAGGTGCGTCTTTTGTCACCTCCATTTCTGGGATGGAGATCGGTTCCACACCTTTACTGCCGGGAAACTTTGGTTGGTCTGTAACCTCACCAAGTCGTTCTCTTTTGAACTGTTGCAACCCTTCTTCTATGTCGTCCACCATGTGCAACGTCTGGGTCCCACTGTCTTCATTATCAGCTGAATGTTTTAGTTGGTAGGATCTTGACAGCTTCCACAGACGATCATAGTCTTCCAGGATGAGCTCCCAGTTGGCCGGCTTGGGGACTTGCTTTGGATGGCGAAAGTTATCGTAGATCGGTCTTGTTGCAAGAGGAGGATCTTGTGCTCCTGCCTTTGGACTGTAGTCGTCCTCTTCACTTATAGAGAACAGAACTGTTTTCACGACGACCGACATGACGATGCTAAGTTGTCGCAGATTTGGAGTCCAGCGTATGACTGAAAGTCAAGCTCTCCCAACACAAGATCACGCCTCTTCTTTTACTGACTGACGGCGCAGATTGTCTTGTTGGCAACACTGCAACAGTCAGGCTAGATGGCATGTTCTACAACACACTACGTCTAAACAATGGAGTGTCGCCATGGAGACGGTTGTTCGATAAAACGATGGTAGGGTATTCTCGAACACGCGCGATCCGCTTAAGCGTTCGATGGACCAAGGACATTATTTTTAAGTCCTTGTCTATGGACAAGTTTATCAATATTGTATGCCATATAGTATATTTAAAGATTGACACAAAACTTCGTGGTAAATATTGTAATGGCGTTATAAGCACGTACAGTTCATGAATCATCATAAAAATTCTGGTGCTGATTTTTAGAAAGCATGGCTTTCATTTGAAATATAGGTTATTGTCGACTTTGAAATAAGGGAGCGCAGCACTCGTATAGAAAATATTCACTCCGTTATTGAGACGCGGCTCCTCGCACGTTCTACCTCGTGAGCATGAAACCAATGGCCATGACCGTCTTGTTATCTCCATGAAAATTGAGATATTGTTTTTGGCGTGTCTGTACGTGTGTGTGTGTTTGTGTTTCAGGATGTTTGTAGTCAGCATAACCCAAGAACGTCTGGATGGATTGTAATGATATTTGGTATGTGGGTAGATGTTGAAGAGGTAGATCATTGTCGATTTTGGCCCCCCTGGTATGTTACCTTGGTACTGCAGCACAACTTCCATTTCTTGTATCATTTGAACTGAACGTGCTATGGTTTTTGGTGGCAGATAGCTTGTGATGTAAGGAAGAACTGAGGTAGGTTTGCCCCCCCCCCCCCTAGTGGCTTGCTCTGGAACTGCTTTGGCGGTTTTTGTACATCTTCAAAGGAGAATAACTGAACAAAATTAAAGGACCGACGGATTTCCATGATATTTAGTATGCTGGTAGCGTAGTCAGTTATGTACATAATAAAGTGCATATTGTCCAAATTATGACTTAATTTGCATACCTAATGAGGAAAATCTATATTTACAGTGTTTTTTGCATTATAGGACTCATGCAAGTTGTCGGGTGATGCTCTTGACATACATACAGACCCAGCCCCACCATGACGTAATTGAAAACATATCCTTCTCGGTGAAGGTAATAAATAGAGCTGTTCACTATTTCAGACCCAGGACGAGATTGACCGCTCGTACACGTACGAATGGAAGCGGTACCTGGAGTCGAGCTGTCGCGCCACACCCCGGGGCCGAGACTACTCCTGGATGCACGAGAGTCCCCGCACGGCGACCCGCCAGGCCCTCATGGACCACCCCGCCGCCTTCCTGCACCGCCCCCGGCCCAAGTGCATCGTGGTGCAGGGCAACGAGGCGTACTTCACCTGCGCCGTGCAAGGCAGCCCCGAGCCGACGATAGAGTGGTTGAAGGATGATCAACCGATAAAGGTAGGTTATATGGTGATGTCATCAGCTAGTACGCACATGTCATTCTTTATGATTGACAACCGTCCCCAGTGGTATTTTCCAAGCAGAAGCTCGGCCCCGACTTGTTTTTGACGTCTTTTTAGGCGTTTTTATCGGTTTTTCTATTTTGGCAGGGTTTTTTTTTCATCAGACAGTTTGGCCCGATTAAAAACTCATAAAAAGACGTCAAAACAAGCCAGAGCCTAACCTCTGCTTGGAGAGTACCCAAGTGGGGATAAATATCCACAGAAGAAGTCACTGTTATCTATCTTATACTGTACGTGTAAAGATCAAGAAGAGAAAATTCTATTAGATATAAATTCATATATCGTCTGTTGGGTGCGATGATTAATATACATCTATTTGATGACCAGAATCAGCTTTTTTTGTTGGAAATTACTAGTATATCCTAGAGAAAATAATTTTGGACGATGAAACGATCCCCTCCATCCTCGCACAGATTGACGGTGAGAAGTACAAAGTGAACCTGGCGCAGGGAGTCTGTACGCTGTACGTCAGGGAATGTGACGTCGATGACGCAGGCACGTACACAGCAGTGGTCACCAACCAGCTGGGATCTACCAGCTGCAACACTGTGCTGCAAGTGGCAGGTGAGGCGGGGCCTAGATAACTCTGTATCTTTGATTCCCAAATTTATTGCAATACATGTATCTAAGAATGTTATAGCATAAAACACACACTGTTGGGAATACATGGTAAGAACTAGAACTGCGTTTGCCAAGTTTAGCACGTGACCCGACAGTCTTCCACAAGATGGATTACATAAACTGTCTTATTGGATGTGCCTGACCCATTACCGGAGTCACGTGTCCACATGGTCACGTGGTAGGAGTGATGGGTCATTCATCTTGAAGAAGGAAGTAGCCTTGTCTGAAAAAAACGGCAAATCGCCATTTTCTTTGTGTTAGGTCTGAAGTTTAATTTCTAAAAATGAAATATTCCATGATTGTCCAGAGTCGAGTGAGGATTTGTGGACGCAGCCTGACTGGTGCATCATGGGAGGCCTGGTGGGGAAACCGATGAAGAAGAAAGAGAAGGAGGAACCTCCGCCTCCTCCTCCGCCCGAGCCCAAACCCGAGCCCCCGAGGGAACCCACCCCGCCGCCCGAGCCCAAGGAACCGAAGAGGACACGGTCGCTGTTTGACGAGAATCTGAGGAAAGAGTTTGTTGCTAAGGAACGGGAGGAGGCAAGGATTGAGGTCACTTTTACAGGTAGGCAGATAGGCTCGTTTGTTATCTAGAGGATACAAAAAGTAATAACCAAAATAGATTTGATTCTGAAAGTCAAAGTAAAAGATAATTTTTAAAATGAGTAGGAAACGTTGGGTGTTGATTAAGGCAAAATGACGGGTTTTGTGTTTTATCAATCAAATCATTTATATAATGAATTTACACGTTGCTCATAACGTGTGTACGATTCACTAATATGTTAATTACCGTGTCACAGATGAATCTTCATACGACAAAATCACATAATTTCTTTTCTCACCGTTTGTATGTGACCAGCCTCAAGGCAGTAGCAAAGTATTTCAAAATTGGGAACATGTGAGACAACACGTTTATAAAAGTTGCAGAGGGGAATGTTCAGCATTTGCTGGCAAATGTCGTCAGTTATCCCTGGTTTTCCTGGCAGGAGACGTCCCGGATGAAGTAGTCTGGGAACAGATGGGGAAACTAGTGGCGGAGAGCAAGACTAAAGGGATCAGTTTTGAACGAGACGGCAACACCTTCGCCCTGGTTATCAAGGTCAGTGTCATGTATACGCACAACAGGCTGAACTACTTAAATACTGCTGCAACTATCCTTATCATGAGGTCGTGTGGCGTAACGGTTGGGTGTTCGACCCAGAACACAGCGGTCCGGGTTCGAATCCCCTGACACCACCGATGTTGTGCCATTGGGAAAGGCAATACACGACTTTCCTCACTCCACCCAGGTGTAAAAATGGGTTATTGTTGTCTGTACTTGGCACTGTTGATATCAGTTATAAAAACGTGAGTGCAGTGTAACTTTGTCCTTGTCTGCGTAAAGCAACAAAGATTATAAAGTTGTGACTTACAGCAGAGGCAAAATCACAGCTCACAAATTTGTGAATTTCGATTCAATTTTCTAAACGGCAGCAATTGCAATTGCCATTTTTCGTCTTTTGTGTTTTTGTTTCTCAGGACGCAACCATGAAGGATGCAGGCGAGTACACGTGTGTTGCGAGGGACAAGTGGGGGAAAAACAAGCAAGCGTTCAGGCTCACGATGAGTGAGTGTTATAACAATTCATATGTTTACAGTTCAGCAACTAAGTTAGTAGACTAGTAACTCCTTCTATCAATTTTGTTCAGATTGCATGTCTTGCCCTTTGTAGTTAACTAATTGTTTTAGCAGAACTACTGACCGAAACTCTCTAAATTTGCAACTCAGCAATACTTAAGAAAACAGCTTTTAACATCAACTCTACATCATCGGACCGAGCAGTGTGGTAAAATTTGAAGTGTCATTTACACTTTAAGGGAAGCGCATGTAAAGATTAAAACATTAAGCAGTAATACCTTAGCCTCTGTCAGACTCCACAGGTCGCTTGGCTCGGAAAACAGTAGAAATTGGCCAAATAGACCGTGAGATAACATACCCGAGGTCGCAAGCTATATTTCCTGCTAACTCTTTCGGCATGTCATCTGTATATTTCGATTTTTCTACTATTTTGTTCAGGGACCTATGGAGTCTGGTAGAGGCTAATAATATACATGTATATCTTCTTGTGTGCACTTGGAATCTGAAATCATGTTTTCAAATGCAGAAAAGGGCGGCGTGCGTAAGCTGGCCAAGCCTGAGTGGTTCCTGGTGCCGGAGTCCATCAGTGTCGCAAAGGGCTCCCCCGCTAAGTTCTACTGCGAGGTGGACGCCGCACCCGCACCCACAGGTGAGTCAGCTACTTTTCCCGCTCGCTTTTCATTTCCAGGTTCCACGTAAAGGCTGCTTGCATGACAGTACGGTTGAAATATGAGTCTCTTAACTATTAGTATTATCCCAGGCTATAGCAAATATCTAGAGCCTACATCATCAACAAATATTTAGATTTTCAAGGGTATATCAGATTTATCTAACTATCTACTGTTACAGTACACTACACAGACGCCCAGACAGCATAGCTTATTTTCGAGAATCAACAATTAAAGGGACAAATACAAATACGTAAATAAAATTGCGCATAACTAGATTCCAATAAATTTTAACTAAATGATCATTAGAATCAGCCATACAACCCAATTAAACATCGTTAAATGTCCTTACATGAGTACATACAATACAGTTAAATCATAATAGTTCAGAATTTTTTGTGTGCAAGTTTCTATGTATATCAGATTTCCATTATATCAGTTGGCAAGTACATCAGATTTGTACCTCCACGTTCTGAAGGCTATGGACACCGTGCAATGATGTGATCTTTCTTCCCCTAGTTGACTGGGTTCACAAGAAGAAGACGCTGATGGGAGGAGGCCTGTACACGATCGAACACAAAGGCCGTGTGTACAAACTGGAGATCGGGAAGGTGACAGAGCGCGAGGCTGGCGACTACAAGGTCATCGCACACAACTCCATGGGTGAGGTCACCAGTGACTTCAAACTCACGCTCAAGTGATGTCACTTCCGCTTCCGTTAACCAATTCAATTGCGCTATAAAATCCTCTTCCATTTGAAAAATAGACAGACGTAATAGTCATACTACACTGGGAAAATCCCCCACGCTATAATTTTGAAGCGATTGACCTACACGGCAGCGATAGCGCTTTGTAAATTTGTTAGAAGATCTAGAGCGAAATTGGTTAAGAAGAGGCGAAATGTGAAGAAATGTTCTGTTGCGTGACGTGTACTGACTTTAGACAGGTATATCGTGAACGCTTATATTTGTAAGATTGACCCACCAGCTCGACGTATCGGTCTTAACTTTGGTAACTTCCTTGTCTTTGGATCGTTTCGGCAATAATTTATAGACTTGAACAAGCACAATTAGATGAGTGATACAGAACATAGTCTACTAGCTATGGATTGGCATTAAAACTGTAGAAGAGAAACTAATAATTTACAACGCCAGAGCCTTTTTTGTTCTTTACATTAGATACTTGCCATCGGTTTAAAGAACAGTTAGGCTGGAATGATAGACATGTTTTCAGGCTTGTTTTGGATTTAAGCTTATTTGGCGGCCCATTTCTGCAAGGGCGTTCGGGTGTTAATGCTTTATCCAAGGTAGTTGAAAGACCCCCGTTAACAAAGTGGACCCCTTACTTTCTTGCTTGCGCGTTTAAAACACGTTCTAAGTGAACTCCATGGCAAATAGGTCTGCTCCCAAGCCAAAAACAAAGACCAGCTTTCCAGTAAACAAAGTTGGCCTCCGCTACTAACGTTTTAAGAGTTCACTGCCGTACGCTGACAGACAAAGTGCAACAAATATAATGGTTTGGTCATCACCCAAGTATGGTTAGCTTTTAGATGCTATATACCACGCTTAACTGTATTTGGGAAGTGAAAGTTGAGAAAACACACCGAATAGCCTATCGTTGACAGACGGACTACAGTCGAAATCTTGAAGTATGTAGTCACTACTTAGGGCTCTCATTTGTTGTCAGTTTAGGCAGAAGTGTTTCTAAGTGCTGACATTCGCGACTCTTTAGAAGACAAAAGTAGGCTAAAGGCGACTTGGGCTGACCAAGTCACGCTTCTAAAAGCCCTTTCACTGGAAGCGAGAGATTGTGTGAACATAGGCTAAAGCTAACGCTACCCTATTGAGGACGGTTGTATTGACCGTTATACATACAGTGAACACCTGAATATATGGTATACTTAATCGCCATACGACCACCGCTACAGGTGTTCTCTCTGCAAAATCGGGTCCACTTTGATTGTATTTTAACAGTAGCCTTCAAACTATTGGCTCAGTCCGATATGATGACGTACTCGTGGTCAAACCCTAAGATGTGACTACTTCTTCGTAATGCAACAAAAACGTGTTTCCATCCCTGTAAGTTTCAACACTATGTTTAAATGATGACGATGCTGTCAAAAATATGCTGGAGGAGTAGCAGTTTTCTTAAGGGTCAATGTCCTTCGTAGCCACATCCTTTTACGTTTTACCTGAACCACGGCGGCCGCAATGTTTTCATGAACATGGCAGAAAAAAAAAACACATAACCAATATTTTTCGTCACGCCAAACAAATAATCATCGCGCGATATTCCAAGTATGTCGGCATCCTGGAAGTTTCCGACCCCTTACTGGCTTCCGTACTATTTGTGGAGTCAGGTTTACCTAAAGTAACAACTACATGTATATTGTGTGACAGGAACTTAACAAAGCATATGATATAGATATAGATGTATATGTATATTCAAACGTCTTCTTTCGCTCGGACCAACATCTTGGAAACATGCTAACTTATTAGTGTCAATATGAACCTGTATAACAGCGATTCTCTACACTTATCAAAACAGAAAACATGTTGTAGTTATTGAACAGAACGATACCAGTTCCACAGGCCAGGCTAGTGTCGACGACCAGATCGCAACCAAACTTGCGAGATGCAAGTTCATTTTTTTGCACACTGCGTTGAAAGCTTTATGTTTTTAGTATGCCAGCGTCTTTACAAAAATACTAAAAGATGTTTTTTTCTTTCTTCTGAAACCATTGTTCCAATGTGTGTCATACTCCCAGACGTAAATATTACGTTTTGCTGGAGTTGTCATGGTGGCTGGCGGATGACGAAGTCGCTGGACCATGGAAACCCCCGAATACCTGCATCAACATCAACATGACCCTGGATTACACAGTCATTGACTCCGGATCATGGTTGTGTCAATGTAAACTGTGGGGTGTTGGGTACCTAACTGTTTTGCGTTTACGTCCCATACCCAAAATACGTGAAATGTAGCTATTTCATTATCACAGTGAGGTACATTTCACATATTTGGTCATTTGATGAGCTAGTCAAAGTAGCTGTTTTGCTGAATATGTTTAATAAATGCCTTTTTCAATGTCAGATGTCAGGAACCGCCGTAACACCGCGTATGGTCTAAAATATCGCGAGGTTTGAAGGTTTACAGCGTGACTGTGAACGTCCAACGCCGTGGCCGTGCCCACTCATTAGCCTGGGTGTCATCCGATTATTACCTGGGCTCATACACTCGCTACCCTGATTTTTTCGGGATAGTAGTGTAGGAGCCCCGGTAGTAATCGGATGGCACCCAGGTTGCCCACTCATAGCCCCACACACACCCCTCGGTGATTTCACTGACCGACGCAAGATACGCCTCAGCACTCCGGTCGTGTCCTGAGCAGACCGCCCATGGAGGGGGTGTTGTGTTTACATGAACACATCCTGGTTCCGAAAAGACGTCAACAAAGCTATGTCTAAGCCTATGACATCATCTCCAAGGCGCGAACTTGACACGCAAACCTGCTCCACCCAAAACCGCAAACTCCTTGGGTTAACGCCAAAGTGGGCTCAAGTGTCGGACGTGGGAAGGTTTTGGGTAACAAGAAAATCCATCATAGAACAAACGCACAGGAACAAACGTGAAATAGCCACTTCTCGGTACATAGCATACTGACATGTCGTCATTATTTGATCCGGCAATTCCAGTAACAGAATGACAAGGACTAGACCGTGAATATGAAATGATACTGTAACATCGTATTCGGCGAGTACACCACCCCGAAAATGGTCGTTCCGGCTTCACTCAAAGAAAAAATGTATATTTTCGGAAGTAGGCGTTTTATAACGTATCCTTATGTTGAGAATGCACCTGGATAATTGTACGACAATTGAAAATAAAAGGGAAAACTCCGTCGAGAAAATCATCATTTTCACAAAATTTGGGGTTTTCGACTTTTTCGGGATCAAGTGTGGACGCGCGCTGAATGCTTGATGTTTATATCTATGTTGATGCATTGGCTGTTCTGTTTTATACATACAGCTCACAATCTTCATGTATTTACAACACAACATAGCACAAAATTGATCTGTGCACCTGCCGTGACCAATGCTGTTTTGATGGGTTTCCTACGTCATCATATCATTCCGCGCTGTCGGATCCGCCCCAGCTGCAGACACGTGCCGTCGAGTCATCAAAATATTGATATTCTCAAGCTTCGTTGTCAGGTTACCCCCCATGCCCTCCCCCGCCACACCCCCAGTCCCCGGTTACCTTCCAAGTAGCGCCGCAGAAAGACCAGGCTTTCCGGGGTCTGAGATGGTCGCTACACCTGTACTAACGTCTTATCCCCGATTAAGAACCCTATCAGCAAGACCTCAGGCTCTTATGTCAAGTGTATTAGTGACTCGTTAACTTCTATTAGTTACAAATCCGTTACAAGCCCCGCTTACTTGTTCAGAATTTCTTTCAGTCTATAATAATCATGATTTTCGAAAATCATCGGACGCCCTAAAATAAAGCCTCTCTGTAGAGTCCTCTCCAACAAAAGCAAGACTACATACATTCGTAAGCGACTTGTTAAGAAGGAGAGGCTTATGTAGGATTTGAGCTTTCGTTGAAAGCCCAACCAAAGACAACATTCAAAGGGAAGTGTCCTAAATCCACGGGGCTTTAACCCTGGAACCCGTATTGCTAGGCTAGAGGACGAAGTCAACAAGCAAAGTGGCTGGAAAAGACAGCGGGTTCAGAAAAAAACGCACTGGTGGTGAAAATTGTGTTCTTCTCCAGCAAATCTATGTTAAGGCTATGACGATCCTCAAACTAATTTAAGATATACAAATCTATACGTATAAATATCCTTGCTTTGCCTTTCTTCGACGAACTACGCACGGAATCAGAAGTCCTACGGAGGTTATGATATCTACGAAAACCTGTCCCGCCCAAAGTTCGCGTTTGTTTATCATGGCGGACGATCAAACATGATATCTGTTTAAAATCTACTTCAGCGATGACATTACCGATAAAGCTGCCCTCACTTCCCCTAAGGCGTAGTTGTATTGTTCTCCCCCCTATGTGGAGGTACGGTTGGGAGACCTAACCACTGCAGTCAGACATATCAGGTGAAAGCTATGTTAATCTGTTGTAATTACATCTTCACTTATCCGGCGGGGCGTTTGACACGCCTCTACCAGACTCCGAACTCAACAGGAATTTCCTTAATTAAGAATGCGGGGAATTTCTGTACGTAATCATTAAGTCGTTCTTCGTCGTTTCCCGACGCTACTTCCGTTGAGATTTCTGAGTTGTATCAAAACCTTTGTCTTAAACGTCCTTAGTCAGACGAAGACGCCACAGTTATTACAACACAGGAAACTTTACGTCAGAAGACCGTCATTTTCATTGCTATAAATAAAGGCCGAAATGTCAAGTACGATCAAACATTCTACCACGACGAGAGCTGACAAGACGTTCAACTACGAGACCTGACGACTCGAGACGACGACATGAAAGGCTTCTACGTGTTCTGCCTTGCTGCGTGCCTGTACGGCATGCTGTTCGTGCCTTCCTCAGGGCACCCCTCGCCCTTACACCGAGGAGAGAGACGCCACCATCACCCCCACCACGACCAGGACCTGCCCCCAGATGTCGAGCTGATCAACTTTGACGACGTTTTCGGAGTTCCAGAGGACCCATTAAGGTAAGACATTTGTTTGGGTAATTTTTTCAATTACTTTTACAAAAGGCGTAGAAGTGCGACATAGAACATAATTTCTGTATACATTTCAGAACATTTGATTTGCCATTTCGCATTAAATTTTGCGAATCGGTTTACAACTTTTACGAGAGTACTAAAAACTTCAGGATGCTGCATTTTTGCGTTTGCCGAGCGGCTATCTTTCAGTGATAGAAACAGACACACTTGTCTTTCGGAAGTGCGTCTGTGTGAAATCTTGCCAAGTTAGCAATTACTCATTTTCCCTTATTCAATCTGATTCAAGAGCGGTTTTAGACTACCAGTTAACCGCGTTAGTGAGTATCAACGTTCAACATACAGAAGATTCTTCTGTAATGCATTCCTCTGTAATGCACTATTTCCGGTCTGAAATGTCATCAACACTCTGAAAGAAAAACCTGTCTTTATGTCAATCATAAGGTAATATTTCATGTCAGGGAAATTACGTGTTTCCAACGGAAGCGGGGAGAACTTCCGAAGCCATTGCCCTTCGACCAAACGCTGATCTAGACAAGTTTCTTGAGTTATAGTTAAGCGTACTTCTATCTTCCCTCCCTAGAAAAACAATTCTACCGTTCAAAGTGGTACCCAGATATGATATAAAACCTCTACGTGTTTAATCAGATTACACGAATACTTAGTAAGTACCACATGTTGTTCAACAGCTTTCTACTGATGTCATATGTAAATCATACTAGAATATGATGTATAACGTTATAATATCGCACTTTCTTTCAACATTTACAGCGAAGAGATTGAAGGTATGGAAGACGACGGGACATATCGGGAGCCCCTGTCACAACTACCAAAACAATTCAACATGAATGAAGGAATGGTGAGCCAAATGTTGCACTAGTTTTTCTTACATTTGCTGTTTCACTTGATATGCCATTGCAAACTGAGTCTGTGTTTTCTGAAAGAGAGGGAAGTTGAGGAGATCATGTACAAAATGTGCTCAGTGTGTCATCAGTCAGTTGTCATTGCGTTGGTGTGTATTTTGACCTGAAAGTGCACAAACGGAAATCAAAACAAGCAAAGTCGGTCTATTTACGTAGGCAAAGTTAAACAAAAGATTATTATGTCCAAACTATTATGTTTTGATGTTTATGACAACTTGGCAGGAACTGAAAATCAACGATTTGTAGAAACTGGTGTATCCGCTAACTTCAAACGAGAAATACAATACTACTATTGCTAGGAGTCTAAGAAAGTCAAAATCAAAAGACTAAAAAAAGCTGTCTTTTATAGCTCTACCTGCAACAGTTCGGGTATTACAACATGTCGGAGGACACCACAGGCATGCTGGGAAGTCTAGGCACCGTCAGTCCCATGATGCGTCGGGCGATCATCAACTTCCAGCGGTTCGCAAACATCCCAACAACAGGTAGGAGGATTTCAGAAATAGTGTAAATTTGGGAAGCGATGTTACAAAGTTCACAATAACGACGGATTAATGAAGTAGAGTCAAGTAAAGACATCATAATTCTATCTATCTTACGTGAAAGTAAATACAAGATTTCAAATGTTGATACACACGAAAAAGTTTCCTATACATTGTATTCGTTTGGTGAGTGGGATATATCGTCTAGTTCTTACCGGTCCCATAACCTTACGTTTCAAATGGCAATAAATAGGATACAACAACGTTATTTTAGTGACAAGGTTGACTTATTCCTCCGAAGCACCGGTACCCAGAAATTCGATCTTATTTATTTTCGGAACACAGTCGGATGCGATTTTGAGCTGTAGAGCGCTATCTGACGTCATTATCAACCTACACAATCATCATACTTTAGTGGCTTGATGTATTTTTGGACGAGTGGCGGACGCTCATGTTTTGTTTAGTTGACACTCACTAGTGGCATGTTTGGGCCATTGTTGTTCGCCCCCGTGTTTCCCGTATTGGGTGTCAGGGGAACAAAAGCTGGCGTTCATGAGAACCACAACACAAGTACTACACAGGAGTGCACTTAGGCAAGACGGGTTCATTAGTACAGCGGCCTGCCCCGAAAGGTCAGCGACCTCAGCACGCTTCTGAAGGAAATAAACTGTTAGTCATCAGACCTCTCGTCAGGCATTTGTTAGAACAATTACAAACACTGGGCCATGGGGTAGGGTATTGACAATGCCTCTTTGTTTAGGTCTAGTTTCAATGTTTTTACAGAGTTTATTGGACTTGTTGTTTGTTATCATCTAATCTTATGCGTTTATTTCATAGTTTCAACAATTGTAAATCCGTTGCTTTCATTTCAGGTATCCTTGACGAAAAGACTGCAGAGATGATGACGATGCCACGTTGCGGCTGCCCTGACGTTGTGACGCCCCCTAGTGGCCCTGTAGCGCGCTACACCCGGCTGGGCAGCAGGTGGCAGAAGAACGACCTGACCTACCGCATCAACAACTTCACTCCTGACCTCCCCCGCGATCGAGTGGTAGATGCCATTGCCCGTGCATTTGACGTAGGTTTTTGTTTGTTTCTTGATTTGTTTGCTCTCTGCTTTTTTGGTCGTTTGTTTGAATGCAAATCAGGATTTTTTTTCTCTATTTTCTGCATCAGTTTATATCCTCTTCTGTGTTTGTGTTGACAACAGAGTTGTTATACTAAACCTTTTCGAGCAGGAAATTGAGCATTCTCCATTCGGTAATTCAATGGACATTATTTTGTTCGGTTAATTGGCAAAGTTATAACTAGAAATTCCTTCCACCCACAGGTGTGGGCCCAGGTGACGCCCTTGACCTTCAGACGCGTTTCCGGTCCAGCTGACATTGAGATCCGGTTCGCCGCCGGTAGCCATGGAGACGGCAATTCCTTCGACTCCAGGGGAGGCGTTCTGGCGCATGCGTACCAACCTGGAGGAGGCATCGGTGGAGACGCCCATTTCGACGAGTCGGAAATCTGGCAAATCGGGGCACCGAATATTGGTGAGGATCTTGTTTTTCTATCCGTTTAACTGAAGCAAAGGATATGTCGATCACTATTATATGCACTGATTATCATAACATACAGACATAAGCGCCACTGCTACATTGGGATCAAGTGTCATCAATTTTGCTCTGTAATTGTATGCTTTATGTATACGTTCGTTTGGGTAAGTAAAAATGGCGAATAACAAAAAGGCGAATGTAGCATTGCACAGGCAGAGATATCAGTGAATTTTACAATTTCAGAATATAGTCGTTGCAAGGATTCTACAAATGTATGATAAAGTTTGATGCTGAAAGATTTTGTACCATTCTGCACGCCACACATGCAAAAACACGAGCTCATCAGTTCCACTTGTCTGCCCCCTAGCGTCCCTTAGCGGAACTGACCTGTTCTCTGTGGCTGCTCACGAGTTCGGCCACTCTCTGGGCCTGGGTCACTCCCAGGTGAACTCGGCCCTGATGGCGCCGTTCTACCGGTACCAGCGGAGCCTGCGTCTTGACAGGGACGACATCAGCGGGATACAGAGTCTGTACGGTAAGGAACAACCTTTAATGATAGGACATGTTGCGTTCGTGTCCGACTCTACCTTGAATGAGATTCTTGATATATGATTATGTGGAGGACCTTTTTCATCATGAATTACAATGTAATCTACTGAAAACCATTGTGATGATAGATAAGATCATGTTAGACAAGAAGAAACCAAAACCATTAGGGATCATTAGGTTTTTAGCGTCATGGTAGGTCGGTTATCTTTACGTATTCATTGTGAGTTTGTAAGCTCCATGATACTCAGGCTAGCACGAAAGATATAACATAACTATTCTGCCCACTTTCTACGCCAAAAATTAACGGCTAAAACCTTGCAACGAACAGGAGGACCGCGGCCAGAACCTCGTCCCCAGCCCACTCCTGCACCTCGTCCCCAGCCGACGAAGCCGCCCGTGAACCCACCGCCCACTGGCGGAGAGGGGGATGCTGACACCTGCAGCGGGAAAAGTTTCGACGCCTTCACCCGCGTGGAAAACGGCACCATGTACGCATTCAGAGGTTAGCTAACGATTATTTACAACTTTGCGATAGCGAAACCTATTTTACACTCGTCCGCATCGACAAGCCTTCCGATAGCCATCTTGTCATAGGCCAGATAGTTCAAGACTGCAGTACTATCATGGATTACTAGTAAGCGCTTCGCTCCAACGTAAATTTCCGACCTAACTTTTCAGGGAAGTACTTCTGGCAGCTGACCGACAGGGGAGTGTCCCCTGGATACCCACAGCTGATCAAGAACGTCTGGAAAGGACTGCCGGGAAATCTGGATGCCGCCATGTTCTACGAGATCAACGGGAAGACGTACTTCTTCAAGGTCAGTGGTCAAGGGCAAATTCGTACTTTTGTCATTAATGATTCCACACAAAGTGTGACGTACAGAGGAAAACGTGACGAGAATCATAGTGTATCTAAATTTAGATTGCTTAACGGTTTGTTTGTTTGTTTGTTTGTTTGTCTTACCTTGTTGCTCCTGTTGTTTTAGGGAGGTCAGTACTGGCGGTTCACTGGTGACGCCATGGACAGTGGGTACCCCCGCTCCGTCAGTGTCTGGCGCACGGTGAAAGACATCGACGCTGCTCTGTACTACGGAGAGTGGGACGGCAAAACCAGGACCTACTTCTTCAAAGGTAATTAAGACTCACTGAAGCCATTCACTCGATTTTACGGCTGTTTTGGGTGTGGCGTTGTTTACCTTTACCTTTTACCTTTAAGGATGAGTAAGTGTATGACACGGCAATATAGTTGTTACAGAATATGGCGTCTAAAGAAAGAAAATAGATTACAGTAAAATGCATTTATAGTTTACTTATTCTACAATCAATTCCTAATTCTTACAGACGGACAGTACTGGCGGTACACCGGCGGGGCCAGCGCCAGTGCCGACTCCGGCTACCCCCGCTCCCTGAACCTGTGGCGCGGCTTCCCCACCCGGATAGACGCCGCCTTCAGCAGCACGGACGGCTCCAGATACATCTTCCGTAAGGACCGCTACTGGAAACTGGCATCTAACCGCGCTGCTGTGGACACCAATGGGGGTTATCCTCGTAGTGTAGCCACAGACTTTCTGGGTTGCGCTAAAACTCTTGTAGATCTAGAGCCTTGATAGAAAAACAATTCCAACCTTTAGTAGAGGGCAGTATCAATGATGACTGAGATACACATGTACAACATCGCTGATTCACACTTAGATGACAGTAAGAATCACTTTATAAAGATTTCACAGATTTTATTATCAAGATAAAGTGAGCAATTTAGAGTCAGTTGCTATTTTCGACCAGAAATCTTCATTCAACAAAAATCATATGCCATTGATATCTCAATCAACTTAGCCTTATATGTGAAGTATCTTCGGTCGTATGATATATGTTTTTGTATATTTGTTGCACTGAGTAAACAGCTAATAGCATTAGTTATTTATAGATATGAAATTTGATGTTTAATATTTATTTATTGCACAATTTTAACTTATTGACATACATATCAATAGTTATATCTTAACTTATTCATTGCTTATTTATTATTGGCATGACGGTGGGTATGGATACTCGCGCAATTGTAGCTAAGAAAGTTTGGTGAAAATGATTTCTTGGATCTATTATAGAGAGTCATCATGACGGACTAGGTATTTAGTATGTGCTTTTATCTATGCCATGAGTAAATGATTTTATGTTATTCTAAAGATAATATGAGAGTTCTATTCTATTGATTGTATCTATTGACAGGCCTTAGTCAAGGTTTCAAAGTTTTTAAAACGTAGTTTTACTGATACTGATTCGAGAGGCCGGAAATATGCAAAATGATTTTATATTTGGTGATATTACGAATTAAAACGAAGTTTGATTTTGTTCACTCGTGGACAAAAGTTATTCATGATTTTGCACTAGGATACAAAATAAATCTCTTTATATAAGATGACGCAAATCATATCGTGCGTGTTGTCATGATAGTAGTTTGATCGGGGTGTATGCATCAATGAAATGACATACACAAATTATAAAGCTTTGTATGGAACGTTCTGAAAACTAAAATGTGACAAAAACTCTATATTCAACCTTCGTTCTAGCACCACACATGAAAAAGGCGTCATGTAGAAAGAGTGTAGACAATTGAAGACTTAGAATATTAGCTTGTAATGTTTTTCATTTAACATTGATTTAAAACCTTGCTGAAAGTTAGAGGAAATATTGGGTTGAGAAGATATGTACGCCTGCTCCTAAGTACTAGTATCCTTACATATCCTTACATCTGCTTGGAGATGTCGGCTAAGGCCTCTAAGCAGATGTTGGGATGAAATATCGTAATGTTTTCTGAGTGACAGCCGGGCCTCTCTGACAGTCCTGTAACCTAAATAAGCAGGTGAGAAGTTGGGTAAAATACAAAAGCTGTTAAGGGAAAACAGTTGAGGTCCACATGTATCCTTGAACTACTTAATACGTATAAGATATGATGAAAACATGAATTGTAGGTGGCGCTTCGACTGGCGGACATTGTCTTACTTGGGCTCCTCGCGTGGCGCCAAAAATCGATAATTTTATGTCAAACAAGCCTCAAAACTTCAAACCCCTTTGCGAGTCTTTCAAGATTTTCCCATTCCCGAGAAGACAGAAATTTGGCAATTTGACGGTCTCCTTTGTCACTTTCCTTGATTCGGCTGGGAGCGGTACTGCAGATTATGCTCCAATAGGGTATGTACTTCGGTCTTGTAAAAATGCGAAATATTCAAGGCATTTAAGTTGAAAATAGTGAATACCCGACCAAACCGGTCTGAAAATCTTCACATATATTTGGAATGACCTGTAAGACTTTTCAAAACACGCGTTGGCAAAGCAAGGATCGATTTTTAAGAGCTGGGGTTGAGCTCATGTCACATTAGTCGAAGCGCCGCCTATATTCGTGTACACATCAAGTTTTGCTGCTTCTATTTGAATTGATTAAGTTAAAGACGAATACAACCATGTTCCTTGGTCCAAAACTTTATTTTGTCGTTCATCGGCACATATTCTATATCATATGCAATCTGGCTTTTTAACCAAAGTTATTAGTACATTATAATGCAAGAAGCTCAGTCTATTGGGGGTTGTTACAATGTTCAAGGCATAGGCAGACACTTACAGGGAAACAGTAGGGACATGAACTTTCTAGCATCCGCTAGTTTCCGTGATAACAGCATCTCGTTGACGTACTACCTTTATAACACCCCGTTGAGCTAATACTTTCTTGGAATGCCAAGTCATTGTAGATCGTAGGGAGAGGGGGAGGTTGTCATCGTCTCTTTTCCTTGGTGTATCCTCTTAACAGCACGTCTTATCTTTGGGGCTACAATTTTGGTAAACCTACAATGGACAATATGAATTTGTCTACGGCGCATATACAGTTTTCTATCATTGACATCAAAGAGCCCTCTGTACATCACTTCGCAACAATCATTTGCTGCGTTTCAGATAAGTACCGCAAGATGACGGAAGTAGTTGTCCCAACTTGATCTTTGAGCGTCTCAGATTCCTGACTCATGGCACAGTTGCAGATTTTAACAGACCGTGATATTAGCATTAACGTTTCCATCTGTATAAGCAGTACATAAAGCTCAAAACCGGATGTGCCAAACAAATATCAAGTCCTCCAGGTTACCGGTCGTGTCCAGCTGCTCCCCGTCACGTGTACGCCCCCGCTATATCTCGGACACTTCTCAGAATCAGACCTGAGATGTTAACAAACAGTGACAAAGCACATCTCATCATACATGCGCGAGATTGGCATTTTGCACTTCATTAATGTTAACGCAAAAGATGTAGAACCGAGCTAAAATTTATCTTTAAAAGTTCGTTTTTCTTCATCTGAATCATTTTCAACTTGCCATCATGCATCTGTAGCACGAGTTCCAAAATCTAAGTGTATGTTTGCAATGCATTAGCCTGGAAGCAGATTTCACCAATAATCATGAACGTGCACCCATCTAACCACACAAGCACACACCATCATCATCTGCGTCGCTCCTTGCCTGGTACTCGAATGTAGCATACTACTAGTATAAGTTACCAGATATTTTAAAGAGTAACAAGTTTTAAAAGGTGACGAGTGCAGCGACGTAAGCAGTCAAGTATTTCAATCTCCAGATGGAAAATCAAGCGAACAGTACAGCTGTGTGACAACAAACACTGGCGGGACGAGCGGCTTCCGTTCCACCATGTGGTCCTACCATGGGACAGACAATGAAATATCTAAACTGAATTTGACTTTGGATGCCCCCCCCCCCGCGAAACGCTCTTCTTTTATTTATCCTTTCACGCCTTCATTCACATTAAAACACACACACACACACACACACACACACACACACACACACACACACACACACACACATACACACACACACACACACTCAACACTCAACACTTTGTTCTTTTTTCCTCTTCCAAGAAGGACAGAGCCTTATCTCAGGTCACGCCGTGAAATGACGTCATAAGACACCCGGTGAGGTGTTTACGGTGTAAGTCCTGTCACCTGAGTTTAAAGCCCGTCTCTTTCAAATCTGTTTTGATTTCTATCGTTGTCGTCATAGCTTTGTCCTGTACGTATATTTGTATACTTACTTTACAGGTCATGCGCAGCATGTTTATCGTGAGAAGGCAAGAGAGAGTCTCTCTGATAATGTACCTACTTTACCGCAGTGTACTTAAGCTTATACATATTGAATCCGTTATCCGGACGATCTCTGTGATGTTTTGAAAATCGGCATTTTTTGACGGGTCGCAACACTGTTTACAGCATGTTACAAGTCTAATATTTGCCAGACACTTACGTAGAACGTGAAAAATTAGGAATATTCCATTCATTTTGGAGGGAGGAAACTTAGAGAATATTGGCAATATATGGACAAGGACATTTATACATAATATCCTTGGTATGGATAGGGGTTTGTGCCTTCTACCCACTTCGCTACACCAGTGAGTCAGTGACCCCCCTTCATTCAAAGTTTGAGAACTAATGTGTATCTGATTTCTTATCTTAACTTGACTCAGCAATTGTTTGGACAGCCTACTTAGCTGCCCCTTGGTTAGGGTCCAAAATCTCGCAATTCTCTCACGAGCAAACAACAGGAAGTCGAACACGTGATAAACTAACCAGTGGGGTTGGAGCTGTGGTATATATTTGCGGGCTGAAGTCCTGTGGTCACATTTGGCAGTTTTACAGAGCGGAGTTGGTTGGCACGGATTGGAACAACCATGCGCGGGATACTCGTGGTAGCGGTGTGCCTGTGTGTCCTGTCGGTACCAGGCCACGCCAGGCCCACCAGGCAGCCCTGCAGGCAGAGAAGCGTGGAGCGAGCGAGTGAGCGAGCGATTTTCAGTGACAAGATTTTCGTGGGGGATATTGAGGACCTCCCCGAGGGCGAAGATGATGGTGGTGAGGAAGACGAGCTGTGTGAGGAGGACGGAGACAGCTCTGAGAGTAAGGAGTTTGAGGAGTGGGGGGAAGGCGGCTGGTCCGAGTCCTGGGAGGACATGCCTGACGAAAACTGGGACGGAGACATAGGCGAGGAGTTTCCCGAATGGGGTGAAGAATCGAGCGAGGAAACCTCGGAGTCGAACGAAACGGATTCATCAGAGTCGAACCAGACAAGCGAAGTGAACTCAGAGTCGGACGAAACAAGCGACGAAAGTAGAGAGTCCAGTGAAATGAGTGATGAGTCTGACGAAACGAGCGAAGTTGTCTCAGAGTCCGACGAAACGAGCGAAGATGTCTCAGAGTCCGACGAAACGAGCGAAGATGTCTCAGAGTCCGACGAAACGAGCGAAGATGTCTCAGAGTCCGACGAAACGAGCGAAGATGTCTCAGAGTCCGACGAAACGAGCGAAGATGTCTCAGAGTCCGACGAAACGAGCGAAGATGTCTCAGAGTCCGACGAAACGAGCGAAGATGTCTCAGAGTCCGACGAAACGAGCGAAGATGTCTCCGTGTCCGACGAAACAAGCGAAGAAGGACGTCCGTCCAGCGAAACAGACGAGGAGTCTTCAGAGTCGACTGAAGCTACTGGAGACGTCACAGCATCACCCGGTGAAGAAAACACAGCTGAAGAAACAAGGTAGGTTAACCTTAACCTTGAACAATGGAGATGTTGTTTTGGGTCTGTCTGTGTGTGTGTGTGTGTGTGTGTGTGTGTGTGTGTGTGTGTGTGTGTGTGTGTGTGTGTGTGTGTGTGTGTGTGTGTGTGTGTATGTTTCCGGATATTTGTGGTCACACTGGGTTTTTTTTCTGGTTCCTTTGTTTCAATCATGTAACCACACAGCTAGATCTCGAGAAAACTAGTTGGACTTGATGAATGTCTGTCAGGCTTAGTTTTTATGTACAGGTTTGTCTGCCCTCATGTTCTAACAACGTTATGTCATACATGTGCTAACATCGCATCTCTCTCACGCCAGCCCCGAGACGCCTGTAGACGGGGATGAGACTGAGCAGGACGAGGAAGAACGGTCGCCGATGACTCGGAAAGCCGGACGGTTTGACAGCATATCTGACAACCGCTTCATCATCGCCAACCTTACAGACGGCATGGTTAAGTGGGAGTTTTTGTAGTCACTTGGTGTATGTGTCTGTGAAAGACTGGTTATGTTTAAATTTGTGGTTAGTGGGGAGAAGGGTTAGGTGTGAAATAGTAAAAAAAAATGAATACTGTAAATGCAGAAATATTCGCGGTGGCTTTATGTTCGCGGTTTTCGCGGTGTACTTTCAGCGCGAACTTAAAACCACCACGAAACCTTTTGTCCGCCTATGACTGTAGCGCTACTATTGTTTCAAACGCGAACTTAAAACCATCGCGAATACATTTTCTCCCTACAGCAAAATAGCGAACTTATATGCATTTACAGTAATACAGACCACAGAGACGTAAACATGCATGCCTTATAAAGTGGACTCTGAGACAATATCAAATAAATCATTTTGCTTGTGTGTGTATAAGTCCTGACTGGGTCGAACAATGAGCTATCACTCACAGCGCGTACTTATCAACTTTGCCCTCATTACGAGTGTTTGTGTTGAACTAACAGGGCCCCTGGAGTCATGACACATTACAAGTGTTTATTTACGCCCAGCACCTGTGATAATCCTCTGTTTGAACTTTGGGCAACATCAGTCACTTAATACTGGTGTTTACGACATTCCAAGATAATAGTTTGAATCTGGCGTGTGTGGTGTGGTGTGGTGTGGCGTCGTGTGTGTGTGTGGGGGGGGGGGGGGGGCGTGCACACGCGCGCGCGTGTGTGTGTGTGCGTGCGCGCGCGCGCGTGCATGCGTGTGTGCGTACATGTAAAAACACATGAATTGGTGCCCTGACAAAATGTTTCAGATGAAGTAAAATGAGCAGCAGTCCGTGTAGAAAACCCCATCAAAGACAACTGCACGGGCAATATTGAGATATAGCCAGCTCAGCTAACGTTAGATCTAATGATATATCAATTCTATATGAGTAGATACAAAGTCAGCTTTGTCGTCATGTAAATTGATGTAAAATCATTCCTTCACTGGTTTCTCTGTCCAGAGGTACCTGCGGGATTTCGGCTGGTTCGAACCGGATGAGCGGTTCGACATGATCTCGGACACCAAGGTCTTGTCTCCGGTCATGCGCAGAGCCATCACAAACTTCCAAAAGTTCGCCGGTATCCAAGAAACAGGTGAGAAGGTCGCGGATTTGGTGTGATTTGTAGAGGGTATTCCGCATCACAACAATAAGTACTTTGGGGGATCATATGGCCACTCTGCCAAGACGAAGAGCAGAACTAATTTCACATGTCCATGATGTCCTTCACCGTTATACTTTTCAGTAGTGCTGTTTTCAAGATCTGCTCGAAAGCGACGCTCTGATATGTTGTCCCACAATCAATATGATTACTGTACACCTTCAAAACCGAGATGGAAAAGAATGGAAAGGTCCGTCAAAAAATTTTCGTTCTGAAATGTTGTCTCATTTAGCAATGGCATCCCTTTATACTGTGCTTTAAAGCGTGTATGTTAAAGATGCAGCTGGCTAGTTTTTGTCCTCAAACTTTCCTTCCTTTCTTCCGTCTCCAGGCGAACTTGACGAGAAGACGACGGAGATGATGCGCAGACCCAGGTGCGGTTTTGCCGACACGGGGAGTAAGCTGGCGTCCTACACGACCCTTGGCAGCCACTGGAGAAAGAACGATCTCACCTACCGCATCCTGAACTTCACCCCTGACCTCCCGCGGGCGGACGTAGAGAGGGAGCTAAAGAGAGCTCTAGAAGTAAGCAAAGCTAACTTTCAATCATGATTGAGAAGATTTGGCTTGTGCTGTTTCATTGCAAACCTAGCCTCAAACTATCTGACAGAGTATTTCTTATTCGCTAAGATGCAAAGTTGCATTATTACAGCACCAACAATATGATTGGTACATTATCATATGTGAAAATACGAATTTTGCGCAAGCAGTACTGATTTTCTGTCCCTGTTTTCACTTCTACACAATGATTCATTCAATGCAACTTGTCTGAGGTATGCCACTTATACATAAAATATGGAAGGTCAAAAGGTCAAAGATGGTTCCAATGGCGACAGACCCTGTAGTCTTGATGTCTCCTTTATACCTTGTATAGTGTCTGTTCCTTCCTATCCCTCTGTAGACGTGGTCGGAGTACACCCCGCTGCGGTTCGAGAGACTGACAGGTAACACTCGGTCCGACATTGAGATCAGCTTCGCCTCGTTCGGCCACGGAGACGGCAACTCTTTCGACGGGCCCGGCAGCACCCTTGCGCATGCGTACGGCCCGGGCAACGGTATCGGTGGCGATTCGCACTTCGACGAGTCGGAGACCTGGACCATCAACAGGGGGAGCAGTAAGGCCACATCTTTGTTGTTGTTTTGTTTCTTGTTGTTGTTTCGTTTCTTGTTGTTGTTTTGTCTCTTGTTGTTGTGTTTTGTTTTGTTCTGTTTTGCATAGAGAAATGCAGCATAATTGACATTAAGATGTACTGAATTATCAATTGTGTTTAGCTTGTTAAATGAAAGCACGATTAATGATATATAATTATAAATTTACAATATGTAAGCAGATTCTCAAAAAGTCTACAAGAGAAAGCTCTATACATATTGGATTTTCTAAGCCACCGTGAAACTTGGGTAGACCCTCACCCAAAAAGTTTGTACATTGAATGTTTTCTTCTTAGATTTTATTTCTGTATTTTTTTCTTTCTTGCTTTCTTAGTCTAGCTTTGTCATCCTTTTCTGATTGCCTCCATCCCTCCTTCCCTCCCAGGCCGTCCCAGGGGCATAGATCTGCACCAGGTGGCTGCTCACGAGTTCGGCCACGCCCTGGGCCTGGGTCACTCCCAGGAGAACCTCGCCCTGATGGCGCCGTTCTACCGGTACCAGTCTGACTTCCGCCTGCACAGAGACGACATCAACGGCATCCAGAGGCTCTACGGTCGGTTAAAGACTCACACACACGCAATCTCCAAGCAGACGTATGACTAGGGCCTGTTTTCACGTCTTTTGCGCGTATTCTCACCAAAGGCCGAACAGACAAAAACGCGCACCCAATGACATGCACTAGAAACATTACAGAGCCATATTTTTATTTGGAGATTATGGACGTCCTTTCATGGCCAATAGAGAACCAGTTCAGACCAATTACTAAGTGTCAATGTGAAGTGGTGACGTCAACATTAAGCAGTAAAACTTGATATCGCTTTCACTTTGTTTGATTTTTCCCTTAATATATAAATTGTTGTTTCGTTACAAAAGAAAAACCCAGCCTAGCAGCGTACTCATCCATCATGCACTGTCCTTGTCTGCAGGCACGCCGCCGCGCCCTACAAACAGACCACCCCCTCCCCCCGAACCGACCAACCGTCCACCCCCTCCCCCTGAACCGACCAACCGTCCACCCCCTCCGCCGCCGACCCTCCGCCCACCCCCTCCTCCGGGTGGGGACAGGGACGCGATGACGTGCAGCGGGGCGAAGTTCGATGCCTTCGCTCGTCTTGCCAACGGATCCGTGTACGCCTTTAGAGGTAATGTCCTTGGAGTCCAGCCGTTGGGAGAGGACCAAAGCTGACAAGGCTGGACTCCAGGCTACTTATACAATCCTGTTCATTTTGTTGCCACTTTTTGATGTAACAAAAATTGATAACGGACACGAGACTGGAGTTGAAATGTTCAAATCCCGGCTGTTTTTGCTCATCAGACTTGTATAGTATTGGAAATGGTTCTTAAAGGAGGGACGTTAGCTGTGTTAGTCTACTGTACTGTCTACTACTGATCGAAAAGAGCAGGAGAACTCCAACGAATCGATATAACGTTGTACAATGTACTGTACATAACAGCTATCTGCCTGTTTCCAGTGGAAGATAAGCTTTAGATAAGCTAAACTTGATCGAAATAAATCAGTCTTTGGGCAGTTCAAAGAACAGAATTCGTGATTTTGATATTTTTCCGACTCCCCCTTCCAGGCCGTTACTTCTGGAGACTGAACAGTGCGGGTGCGGACCCCGGGTACCCCCTGCTCATCACTGACGTGTGGGAAGGGCTGCCGGCGGACGGGATAGACGCTGCGCTGTACTGGCCGCCCAACGGCAGGACCTACTTCTTCAAGGTAAAACATAAGACGTTTCCCGCCTGACCGGTCAGGGTAGAATGTTGAACACTGCAAACTGATTGTCAGGAGGTTTATTTGAGACTCAAAAGTGTCAGTCAATCATAATTCCGACTCAAAATGTAGCCCTCTCACCCACATACATGTGAACAACACCAACCTCAACTCCAAAAATAGTTGCTCAAGCAACTGGATAGAATGTGGAAATCCAGATGCTTGAGCAACTATGTTTGTCGTACCTTATGACTTGGATGTCTAATCTTCATCAACGTATCAACCTCAACTGTTAATCAAATCAAAACAAAAGCACAAAAGTAAAGCTGCGGAATGCTACTCTTCACGCAGACTAATAACTCGACTTATTTTCAGTGAAGAATAAATGTACCACATTCAAGACGTCATCAATGCCACGAAAGGCTTTAAAAAACACAACAAAACAAAAACAGGTCAGAGTCTGGAAGTCATACATTTGTTTAGAGATTAATGGAAGTCCTTGTCTACGCAGGGTGGCCAATACTGGCGGTTTGACGGCGCCAGTCCTGACAGCGGCTACCCCCGATCCATCCGCCTCTGGCGTACCGTGCCCAACATCGACGCTGCGCTGTACTACGGAGAGTATCGGAATACGAACAGGGCCTACTTTTACAAGGGTAAGTGCTGATCCGTTTGGAGAACTTTTCACGGTTTTGATTCCAAGTGCATGTAACGTTATAAACCAGATGAAACATTTTCGAACTTGACCTCCGTGATTCCCACAACCGCTACTCACCTACCAAATTTCATGAATATCCATCAACATTTCCGTCAGTTTTGTTGCCTACATACAAACACATAAACATGCAAAGTCCGCTGTAGTACTGTACGAATACGCCAGGTAAACCATTTTCGACGTTGACTTTTGTGCCCACATGCGCTGCTCACCTACCAAAAATCATGAAGATCCATCAAAGGTTTCTCGAGTTATGCACTTGACATACATACAGACCCAGCCCACAGCTGGCGTAACCGAAAATATAATCTTCTCGGCGAAGGTAACAAAGCGGTGATTGTATACTGAACAGAATTCCTTCTTCTCCCCTCCCCTACAGGTGACCAGTACTGGCGGTACACCCAAGGCAATAGGAGACAGGACCGAGGCTACCCAAAGGCTCTTAGCGCGTGGAGGGGCTTCCCGGATCGCCTGGACGCGGCTATCCAGTGGACGAACGACGTGAACTACATATTTAAGGGCGATCAGTACTGGAGGCTGGACGACTTCACCGCCGTGACCGACGCGGCCAACCCGCCCTATCCACGAAGCGTGGCCAAGTACTGGATGGGCTGCTGAGTAGTACTAGTACTAGCTAGGGCGAAATCATTAGCATACACCATCGAACAGTAGCCTTTAGTCCAGCCTTGTTAGCTTTGGCCTACTCCCCAAGATCCGCGCCCACAAGCCTGCCAAGCAACAAGCTAGCGGATCTTGGGGAGCGGGCCATAGCTAACAAGGCTGGACTCCAGGCTATAAGAATAGAACTTTGTTTGATAACTGTTTGATCTTTGGTTCATGTGGACATGCGCCAATTAAATTGGTGAAATGTGAACGATGTGAGAATTCAAGAATAACCGAATGCATAACCCATCGAGTCGTGCCATAAATATACGTTTGAACAGGCAAAGATGGGCTGTATTACGCCAGGTAGGAAAATGGACTAACAGGAAAAATAATGAGATTAATCGAAGACACTTCATTTATTTTAATTCATTAAGATAAAATACAAGATACAAGTCTATATAGGTAATCTGCAGACTTGCAATAAAGTTATTAAAGATATAGTGATTACTGGTCACACAAAGAGAATGATATGACTATACGAACCAATGTGACTTTCTTATTCTTACGTGAAAATGCTGGCATTTCTAAAGAAACACACCTTTGGTCATTTGTGCTCGCTGATTTATAATTTTATAAAACTTTCAGTATAATTGTTTTATCACGAATTGTTGGCAGTATCAATGTACCAATGTATAATGAAAAAAAGAACAACGACAAGGATATATCACATTATACAGCTATAAAACTAGAGCGGTCTTATATTGTAATTTTTTCTTCTCGATATAATTTGATATTTTACATCATTGCAGCATAACTAGTAGATATTTCTCTCTTACGAACTACTGTCAGGTATCATCTAGCGATTGGGGTCAGTATTGCAACAAGTAAGAAGAGAACCACGATGTAGATGTTTTCTCCCAGGCGGGTGGCATGGTCCCTCACCGTGGGGACGTAGGAGGCCCCGGGGGTGACAGGGGCCTGGGGAGTGTTCACTGTGTTGATGGGGGGAGGCACCGTTGTGGGGATGGTGGGAGGAAGTGTGGGTGTGGTTGTCGGACCTGTGTGATAAGAATAACACAAAAATCATTACTACTTTCAGTAATCAAACAAAAACATAGTTGACTTTCAATCCAGAACCTCTCAGCAATGCCTTTGCCACCCCCCTTCTTATAATCACAAAATAATTTGTAACATTTCTCAGATCGACCAAGTTTGGTACGGAATATACTCTCAAGTAAATCTTTCATCTGACATGTGTTCGTCAACTTTTGACAACAAAGTTCGATGCTCATGATCATTTGCACTGCCGTGTATACCACACTCACCTACAGCGGTGTACACCACGAAGAAACCGCGGAACCCACCGACGTTGTTGGATTGAAACTCAATGGTGACCTCATTGAGCAGGTCCGTGAATTGTGGCAACTCCCATCCACAGTATGTCCCTTAGGATAGACAGAACTACATGTTAGTACAGTCTATTGTCACCAGATAACTGCGATTTGCACTAAAAAGTTACGAAACCGAAAAAAAACGCATCAATTTTTATATCATATAGCTTTCATATGTGTTGGAGGTTAGTGGTATAGACGGAATCATATGGATCACATCATTTGGGTCGCGAGAAGTATATTATAAGCCACACAGATGACGTCATTATGACGATAGCTTGTCCGTGTTTGGTTCCACCCACTTGTCACAACGATCTCTAATTCACCGTTCCAGTTTTTACGTATACTATAGTATTGAAAAGCAAGCAGGTGGCATACCTTCTGATACTTTGTTTTCCCCTGTTCCTCTGTACACTATAACGTAGTCGTTGACGTTGTTGTCGCATATTGCAGTGACACCTCCTACCAGGAAGGTCAAGAACTGCAGTGTGATTTTGCTGTCCGGAGGTGTCACAATTTCCCACGAACATCTATGGAAAAACGGCAGCGTGAATGCTAACTCCAGGTAATAAAAAATCGTGTTTTTGTGAAGCCATTATACCAGTTAGGAAAAGAATAAGTTTTTTTTTCTTCCTTTTTTTCTTTTACAGTGATATTATCTGGAGTTTACAGTAGTTAAACTACTTATGTTGGCGTCATAACTGAAACTCCACAATACAATACAATATAATACAATACAATACAATACAATACAATACAATACAATACAATACAATACAATACAATACAATACAATACAATACAATACAATACAATACAATACAATACAATACACAATACAATACAATACAGCTATTTAGCTACACACGTTCATAATGAATCTAACATTTCTCCAGACTCACCTTAATCTTGTTGGATATTCGTCAGGAAAGCCGGGGCTGACGATGGACCCGCTTGTGGCGGTCAGTCTGCGCATGCTCCAACAGCCCGAATCAATGTCTAAAGTAGACAGAAAGTGTAAAACACATGATTATTTTTATAGACTGCCGGAAAAAGTGTTCGATAATTCTTTTATTTATCCATGAAAAATTCAGTCAACTCTTCGCATGATTCACACTATCCCAACTTGGTTCCTTCCCTCCATTTTCCTCAGAACAAATAAATAATAACAAGAACATGTTTCTTGTTCAAAACTACCTATCTATATGTCTTCTACACTTCATCAACAGCCAGACAGATACTAAGTAAATGCAGAAATGTTTAGCTTCCTTCGCAGACTTCCTAGAAAGGCGGCGTATATATTTGGGTGAGGGTAGGGGGGGCGGGGGGTTGGGGTGACGCGATTTCTTACACGGGCCAAGGGAGTTATGTTGCCGAGGGACGACCCCCTTTCTATCCAGTCTGCTCCCGATCGGCGGCAGCAAAGGGAAGGTGATTAAGACAGACATTCAGAGGGGCTATTAACATGTTCGCGTAAGGATAGAAAGGGGATCGTCCCTCGGCAACGTAACTCCATTGGCCCGTGCAAGAAAAAGTCCCCCCCCCCCCCAATATATACGCCGCCTTTCTAAGAGGTCTGCGAAGGAGGCTAAGAAATGTTCGCGATGGTTTTATGTTCGCGGTGAACTTTCAGCGCGAACTTAAAACCACCGCGATGCTTTTTGCCAACCTATGCCTTTTGACTGTAGCGCTACTATTGTTTCAATCGCGAACTTAAGACTACCGCGGACACTCCATTTTCTCTCTACCGCGAAATAAAAACTCAAACATACTGGGGCAGCTGGTAATGAAGCCTTACCCTGTGTGTCGGCTATGGCGGTGTAGTTAAGAGAGAAGCCCCGATACCGGTTGTTAGAGGACCACTGGTTGGTCACAAACTTCAGCGTCAGGCTGATGTCATCAGACAACAGGATAGGTGGGATCTCGTTTCCACAGAACGAACCTGGAAAAGTGCGATTTTTATAGAATACCCTGGAAAATATTAAGAAACCTTTCCACAACTATAACTAACGTTACCAATAGACATCCAATAACACACGTTAGTGCCTTGCACCCTAAAAACACGCTAACTAAATTTAGGTACGTGTACAAAAAATGTTGTAACTGTAAACATCAATTTATCTAGTTATTTTCTCATATTATGTTAAACCATTCTACAGACGACAAGTGAAAGAGCGTCAGGCAATCTCACCTAAAAGGTTATTTCTGGTCTCGAGACCATTGTACACCTCCAGATAATGACGTGAGCACGTTCCCGGGGCACCAGATAACGATCCTGGGTACGGGTCGACCTGTGGTAACATGCGGAAATAATGCTACTGTGAAATGCCCTCAACATTTCAACAAGTCTGCGACTATTCATAGTGGAAAGAAAGACTCAATGTGACTGCATTTTGCATAAGCAAATTCATACCAAGCCCTATCATAAGATACATTCTAATTTCCAACGCCAGATGGATACATTAGCTATAGATATATGACAGGATAATCCGATTTACTTTGGACATGCAACAAATTCATACCTGGAAATCATTGAAGCTGATTTCTACCACGTTCCCAGGTGTCCCTCTCAGTTCGCAGGTGCAGTCGGTGCCTGCAGGGTACAGACCGGGGTAGCCATCTGACGTCAGCACTGCGGGCGATGACGTCGCGATCAGCAAGGGACTGTTGCAAACTGAACAAAATGCATCGAACACTTTAAAAGAGCCAACAGTAAACGGCCAAACAATGTGCACAGGGGCGATCTTAAGATTTTTTCGTATGGAGCAGCAGGCCTCCTAAGAATGTGGCGTCTTTAAACACCAACAATAGCTGACCCGGTAAGGTTGTCACATTGTTGTTTTACTTGAAACACACCACCACAATACAGATGTCCACGGATACTGCGCGCAAAACTACGAACCTGAATGGAAGTGAATAAAAGTATTTGGAAACACATTTTACCTGCATACAATTTATTGCTTTTTTTGGTGTTTTCGAATGATTTTTCCTTTTCGGCCATTCTGGTCCGTCACTGAAAGAAGTTTGAAAGAACGCGAGGACCGTTTGTTTGTTGTGGATGGGTCAGTTCACTGGAGCTATGCTTTTCGGGCCAGTGACGGTACTGAAGCGTTTAAAGATTAACCCAGTCTTTTCGTTTAACTGGGTTATGAATATGCTAGGGCCTTGCCAATGGTGGTAAATGCTGGTAAAGTCTGGTAATGTTTGCATATTGGTAATAAAATCAAACATTACCAGACTTTACCAGCATTTACCACCATTGGTAAATCCCACTTTTCATGCAGTGGGACTAACTCGAGTACCAAATTGTCGACATTAACGAAAAATACAAATTCAAGAGCAATAAAACAAACAATGGACAACAAATGTAATAAAAATGTCTTACTAGTGTCCGGCAGGACGGGCCGAATCACCACCAGGAGCGCAAGTAGTGCAGCTATATACATCCGCGTGGGTTACTCAGGTGGACGACCACAAAGAACAAAAATTCCCAGCTTTGTTTGGCTTGAACAGCGTTAGCCCCTGGTGTTAAGGAAATAAAACAACTGTGATGTCAGAATGATACTGGCCTTACTGATCTGTTGCTATCCATTGGTAAGGGGCCCATCATCTAATGAAAAATCACCATAAAAAGAAGTTTCGTACAAACTTTCACAAAAGTTGACAGTTAACAACTCAGCATAGAGGCATATCCTCTATGCCGAGTTGACTATACTGCAGCAACTCAGCAGTAGAGACCATATTAGGGCTTGTTGTGTGATAACGTGTCTTATTACAGTGGTGCGGCATGTACCCTCTCACAGCCCCCCCCCCCCCCTTAGCAGTTCACACATTCGTGCTATGCCAAAAGAGCCCCCTACCCCCTCATAGCAGGTACACTGCGAAGCGTGGACAAGCTAGAAAGACTTCTGTGACCCCCAAAGAGACCATGCGCATAGCGCAGTATCTATTTACTTTGGGCCGGGGCTTTTTAACCAGTGTGTAAACAAATAAAGTGAAGGCATTCAGCGTCAAGACTGTCACTTTTTATACCACTTCCTCAATATGGCTATTATATGCCCCAAGTTCTGCTCCTTATTTTCACATTTTGAGAAAAAATAAATATATGTACATCCACTCTATATATATACAGTCTATCTGGTCTGAATTCTTTGTACATGTACATTGAACGGGATTCGATGTAACGTTCATAGAATGTTTCACAACAATCTTTGCTGAAGAATGCAGCCTTCATTCAGTGCACAAAATGTGAAATTTTCTGCGCAGGCGGGGGGCTCCATACGCATTGCACGCCACTAGGTCCTCTCTGGCAGAACCGCACACGTAGTTAAGTAGTGCGCGCTTCATGTGCCACATACAATGACGTATTTTCAAAAGTCTAGCTTGATACCTGCATGCCTGCGCAGCTAAGCTCTACACAGCGCTCATTGTAAATGGTTAATCCATATCCATGGACATTGTCTGGGCGTTTTCATACGCATTGTGTACGATAGTCAGGGTGCTGTAGTACTACGGCAAACACAAATTGGACTAGCTCATGAGAGTTAGCTGTTATAACACATGAAGATGCGAAATGTTTTTCGCTTTACGACAGAAGACAAAACTCATTGAAAGTGTTGTGAGCTTGACATTGCCCGGGTGCGGGAACGGAAGATACCATGTACAAGTTGTCGAGGAGCCAAAGTTCAACTCAAAGATCAACCAAGACCTCATTGGTTCAAACGTCAACGTTAGAAACGTTACTGACTGAAAGGAACGGGCTAGGTTGCAGTAATATGCAGTATTTCCATTGATATACTCAGTGATGGATGCCAAACAAAAGGAATATCGTCGAAGCGACGACTACCATCAAACAACCCCCCACCCCCATCGGAAGAAATTAGATTTATAAAGTTACCCATTGGCAAGTTGCACTATTTCCGTGTCCATTGTCACACGTGTACAACAAGATAACAGCAGAATGCTTCGGACTGTTTCCACAACTTTACCCCCTGAAACTGTGGTTGAGGCAACAGTGTAACTGGTTAACCTGTGTCGCCCTTTGATTGTGCCGTTGAACTTGTCCAGTCACGGACGATCAACCGCGCGGCCGTCTTGGCTGAGGGGAGAGCTACACTTAGGGATAGTACATGTAACATTTGCTGGCAAGCACGATATGCATTCATAACAGAAAGAACAGAGGTGAATAGGAATGTATAGGTTCGTTGTCATTGTTGTTAGATGAATAAGGTTACTGGTGGATTGAAATGGCTTTGATTTGGATGCAAAAATTGTCAATGTAGACGAATACGGGGTACAGCGTGGTAAAATCTTTTCTACCTAAAACTTTAGATTGCAGTTTGTAGATGATCTTGGACATTTTAAAAGGGGTCTATCAGCCATGACCAGTGAATGAAAAACGTTGCTGGGCTATGAGAGCTTGTAAAAAATAACACCTCTGATTTCTAGACCCACAATAAACGACGATATAAGTGACTCGGGGTGAAAACGTAGATAACCAAATATAACCAGTGACGCACACACCTGTATAGACGTTTGAATAAGCCCCTGTGTAGCCGGCGTCACCACGTGACCATTACATCATTCTGTAACCAAACAATAAAATGTACTTGAGACGGTTGTGGTAAAAAAAAAACTATTCAATGTTGAAGGAACAAGCATCAAGAGAGGTCTGATTCTAGTACTCTTTTCAACGGTTTCGTCAGTCTATACCGTATAAGGACATGTTTTCTTTTACATTTTCTGCCAGCCATGTATTGGCTAAGAACATTACAAGCTTCCCCTACAATTTGTCAGATTTTGCAAAGATTAGAGAAGCCAACTATATTCTGTCATTGGAAACATGCTTCTGAGAGCTTGAGGTCTCCAGCAAAGGAACAGCAAATGATCTGAAGTATGAATCATCGTGATGCTGCAAAATACAAGACGGAAATTCAACCACCCGCATTCTTACTTAACGTATTATGGGCTTTCTGTTTCCCGTATTGTGCATGGACAAAGTACAAAAACCTATGCAGTTTCAGGTCTTTGATACAGCTGGGATGAGTAACGGGAGATTACAAAAGGCTGCATTAACACGCATCGCGCAATTTAAGACCGGAGAATTGCGATTTCACGCAAAATAAAACGTTGTTTTTTTCACATTGCTTCCGTCTGTCTTCTAGGATCCCATAACACATGATACAGAAATAACCGCATAGTGTAGACAAATATAATGATAGAGTACAGACGTAGACGGGAAGCTAAGACTATCAGACATATATGAAATTGCTTTACAATTGATTTCCTTGCAGCCATACTACAATACTGCACTCTAGATACGAGGCATGAACTATCAAGAATGAATGCATCAAAGATATCTAGTTAATCCTCTTCTTGCAAAAAAAAAACGATAAATGATCCATTCGTAAAGATTGATATGAAGATTTCGTTTTTCTATACGGATCCGCGGATATCATGGCTATAGAAACCCATGTCGCATGTTTAATTCATGGTACAATTCAATCAAACGCCCACGCGGCGTCCCGTGTTATGATTGAGTCTTCTGTCCGACACTGGAGCGAAATTTCCTTCCCAAAGATTTAGTTGAGACCAGCAGGGAGGTTTAAAAGAGACTTCCACAAGAGGTCCGTTACCATAGCAACAGGGACAAGTGAACTCCTTGGTATGTTGATTGTCTAGTGGTAGTGGCGTGCAGACGTGCTTGTTTCATGCATCGGCTCTGGTATATTTCCAACCAAACATATTCACTGTTGGACGTTGAATCAAGGATTTGAACCTCATTGGTTGAATGAAGTTGTATCATTGAAAGTGTTTGTAGCCTTACGTTGATGGCTGATTTGTATATCTATTTATACATCAAAATCAAAACCATCTCCGGTTGGTACATTAGTAGTAATACCAAAAGCCAAAACATAATGCGGAGGGTTACAAAAAGAAGCTTGTTGTTCCTTAGTCTTCCTATGAAAGTCGTCCTAACACAAGAACAAAACGGTTATGGACGGGTATTACCCTATAGAAATAGCAAAATGGTTCTATCACTTCTAGAGTTCAAGGGTCAACAGTTCAAGTAGAGGGCATGGCCGGATTTGTCGCAATGTACCAGCGGCAATTTGCAGACCTTCTATACTTACTGATTTGTACGACATTTCAATTGTTAACGTTCCCCTGTAAGTTGTTTATACAGTTGTGTATGAGCTTTGAAATTCGGTAACTAACCACTCGGTTAATTAAGTCAGAAATCAATTAATCAATCAGAAGTATTTGCTAAACACTTGAAGATGGTACATGTTTGTTGTACAAAGCATAACCACAACATGTGCATTTGATGCAGGCCGTTTGTATCAGTAGAGTGTTAAAAGAAGACACTCATACTGACACAACGAGCGTCCATCAGATATATGTTAGGGTATGTGCCGTAACAAAACAAACATCATAGTTGATATTAAGTACTAGAGAATGCATGGCATCTTTTCTTAAGCAGGAGTTGGTCAGAAATATAGGGTTTCAAAATTCGTACTTTCATTGTGTGCATCGTCACTGACATTATTCCGTACTCCCTTTATTGCACAACAGCTTGCGGTAGTACGGTGAAAGCAAGCACATGGTATGTAGTTTGGGGAGAATGCTATTTTGTACACTGTTGTAGCGACAACAGAACAAGTATGAGGTTATAACGCTTTCCTTGTTATGACAGGCCGGGTGTAGTGACCCACACGACCCACTCCCGTGTTATGACAGGAGCGTGTGTGGCAACATTTGTACACATAGCAGTCATCCACACAACGGCCTAACGGTCTACTGGATCAATAAATGTCTTTGCTCATAGTACAAAATTGTTCTGCTAAGTGTGCGCGCGCCAACAAATATTTTGCTTAAGTACCAAAGATTTTCCTCGATATCACATACTCGACGATGCAGTTAAAACAGTGAACCAATTTTGAGCACAGTTTCAGTTGATGTAGCACGTCTCTATTTTTAAAACCTCAATTCTTTTCTATTTCCCCGTTCTACTCTATATATATGTTGCAATTCCTCAGTCCGTGACGTTGTTATGACGTTCCTCTGTTAAAGGCGCTTGCACAGACTACATTTCAGCCCAGAGTAGCTGTAAAGAGGTTGGCTGCTAGACGATAGAAGAGAGGGTTGACCCCTGCGACCCTCGCTATTATTTATAGCATGGCATAAAGGCTGCGCTTCGGATCTAATTCTTCATAATGAACACTACCGTTGGGCTTGTTGTATAGACGGTTAAACAACTAGAATGTGTAGTATAGATGGAAAACATGAGATTACTAGATTCGGCGAGCTTGAATTACAATCATTCACACGTGTACAGGGTACATTTTCAAGAGTGGTACTGAATTTTTCCAGGATATGTTACTGGACAGCAGACGTAGCCACTGAGTTTGAATCGTCGGGAGGGTAGTATAGGGGGTATGGTAGGTTAGGCTGTCATGAGCAGCTGGGAGTGGGTAGGGTATGGTTCAAACGCTTTCTGTTGGAGACAGCTCAAGAAACCATGCATATTTGGACATAAACGGTAAAAGCTGTGGATCTGAGAGGGGATTAATACCGTCAGCGCTATCAGTTCTCGATACTTGCCTTGTTCTGGGAGAGGAGCCAAGACTTATACATTATGGATATCTGAGATATAACAACATATCTTACACCGTAATGGCTGCCTACATGACACAAATGTAGTGCGTCACAGCGGTATGCTTTAAAAAACACACGCCTCCAGCAGCCCGTTATAAAACACTCCCCACTGAACAAACAACGCCTTTCCACCCTACCTGTTACCCGGTCCAAAGACCATGTTTAAATGCCCAAACCGCGACCCATAGATCACGATCTCACACCTGTGACAGAACCACGTACCTTTGGCTACGTGTTTACATCGTTGTTGCCAGACGATCCGACAAGAATTGGTAGAACCGAACCAAGAACACAACTTTTTTTGGATCCGCGATTGACTGCTCCCCTGACGACGTGCCCACGCCCACCGCGGCTACGGTACAGACTGAGATATGGATGACAGCGGTGCCCTTTGACCCAGAGACATACTCAGCGCTCTGAACCTACAGCTCTGCTTTCAGTGTAGAAAAAACACAGAGCTTACCACTCGTAACCACGCGTACCCTCACACACAATAAGATCGACGTCATAGTTGAAGAGGTTAGCGAAGTGAGGAACGTGACTTGACACCTGATCATTGGCTGGCTGAGATTGCAGCAGGCAAGTATTTGCGATTTGGGCATCAGCCGCTAGGAGCGTGACTGAGCAGCAGACGAATGAAACCAGCATATTCCCCTGTCTTTCAGTGTCCACTGGCTGATAAACTTTTGAAATGAATGTTGATGGGTGAAATTGACAAGCATTAATTGTTGCCTTGGACGGTTGCATATTCGCAAGGGCAGCTGGAGTTGAAAACAGCAGCTCATGCTAGAGTTGTTATCATCTCCCAGGGTTATGGTCTGGACTAGCTTTTCAATAGTCACATAGATCAAGGAGGTTCTATTCAACTTGATAGAACCTCCTTGCGTGAATGTAGAAAGTCTTGAGCTCAATGAAGCTCAATGAACACTTCCAGCTACTAGTATCAAATTGGTAAACAGAAATTACTTTTTGCCTTCATTCACGTGTACTTTTCCCATACGGGTTATAGAGCATAAACCACCTTTCGCTTGCAAGTTACTGTGTAAATCTATGGCAGGATGACGCCGCTGTCAAATCATCCAACCCATTCTGCCAAACTTTACTACACGTCCGCCTGTACTTTCAATGATCATGGCTGAAAATACCCACCTGTTGCGTCCGCTATTTGCAATGGGAGAATGAGATAAAGATTTGGCAAACTAAAAGAATACAAAATTGTTATCATCAATCATATATTACAGGAAACCACAAAACATTTTTTTCGAGAAAGCAAAAATAAGGTATTTCAAAATTTTCTATCCCACCCCCAGTTTGAAAGTGGACTTCCCTGTCCCGCCGAGTGCATGCTGGGAGTCTTCAAGTTCAAACAATGGCGGCGGCAGGTTTCCGCGTCTCTCCGTTCAGGAAACTTCTCAACAAGATCGCCGACAACCTCACGGAAAGGGATATGACCACACTTAAATTTCTGTGTGGAGACAAGATCCCTAAAGCCATCATGGGTGGGATCCCGGACGGCAAGGCCATGTTTGCGGAACTATTGTCCAGGTAAACAAACTCTGTTGGCCGGGTGAAAGTGAAAACGAGTGTGCGGTTGTTTTCTGTAAAACGTGTCGTTAGTATCTTATAAAGATGAGCTATTAAAACAACATGGCTAGTTCATCATTTTGTAAATACCCTTCCCTTCCCCGTTAACGTTTTTAATAGGGCACTGAAAGCGCAGGAAAACAACGCCATTCATATTACAACGTGACATGCCTCGACTTGTTGTGGGTGCTTACTGTGTGCGAGTTTTGTTGTGTTTGTCTCCCGCTTCTCATACAGGAGAGTGATCATTGAAGGGGACCTGACTGCGCTGGAAGACCTGCTTCTGGAGTGTAACCGGGAGGAACTGGTGTATCTCCTGGAGGAGTTCAGGGAAGAAAACATGGACCGTGGACGAGCTCCCCCTGGCGGAGAACAGCAGGCTGCAGGCATGGTGCCACGAAGAGGAGGTATTTTTTAAAGCAAGCTATTTTCTCAGATGGTGTTCTCAGGGAAAGTCTACTATTTGTTGCAGTACAAATTTAAGTTGACCGACTTCGTTTTGTTCTATTACATGTTATATAACTAACATGTTATGTATTAACTTCTAAGTAATGATAGGCTGTGTTGCATTAAGTTTATAGTATATGCTCTTATGCCCAAAATAGTTACATCAACGTATATGCTCTTTAATTTGGATGACACTCTTTCCTGGAACTATGTGTGCAATTTCAGAACCAATCACTTACCTTATATAAGGTTATCTTCTTATGGATGTTGTCTTTTTCTCCCCAGGTGGTAATGCTCCCGTAGTTGGTAGTATGTCGGAGTTGCATCGCTCCATCTTACGCGACCACCGCGCCGCGTTAGTGTCAGACATGAACACCCGCCATGTCCTACCTCACCTCCTGGCTACAGGGGTTCTCACAGACAGACTGGAGGCAGAGATCATGTGAGATGGATTAGCCTAGTCATTGCCTTCTTTATGTCTTTATATCAATTCATGTATTATAGTTAGAACCTCGTAGCCTGGGACTTACAATATTCTTCTGTTTCTCTACTCTCTATCGCACTCCCTCTCTCTATCTGCAGAATGGAAAGCATCGATTCCTCCAGTGCTTGAGCTCAGGTACATTTATGTAAAGTTGCACTCTTTTCCAGCTCATAGATCCTGTAATAGTACTTCCTGTCGACTCTCCTGTTTACTGCTATGGGCTTGATCAGATTGTTATTCTGAATTTGTGACATTTTCTATGGCTGGATTGGAAAACAATCATGTAGCATTATCATTGATTAACAGAAGAGTATTGTTACATGCTTTTTAAAATTTTCATAATCTCTAATTCATGGCTTGACAGAACCACAGGAGGCTCGCGTCAGGCCATGAATGAAGCCTTTTTGCAGGTTCTTCCCACCCGAGGAGACCAGGCCTTCCGTGAGCTGTGCACGGCGCTGAGGAACGGGTCCCAGCAGAACTACCTGGCTGATGCACTGGAACAGGCTGAGAATGCAGCTCAAGGGCTTGACAGGTAGCCACTGTTGGTTACCATAGACACAACACCAGGTCAGGGTTTAACCTTATCCCTGCTGCCTAACCCATAACCAATGCAAAATTTGGTGCCAAGCAGCTACCTTAGCATGCTGAAGGTTTCTGAAACTTCAAATGAATACTTGTAGTTATGCTGATTTGATTTGGCTTGCCAACTATCATTCATTATTCTACCAGTTCAGCACTGATTGAAAACATTAAAGATATTGGTAATGTCCACCTACTCATCCACAGCCAGTGTAAATACTCTCTAAATATGAACTTCAATAGTCTTGTATGGATTTCAAGAACGTTCATCCCTCCACATGAAGTATAAAAATGCTGCATTTTTTTCAGTCATGTTACACATATTTTCCATTTTTCTCTGAAGACCCCGGCCCCTTGTGATGACAGACTCAGAAGGCCCAGCCTACCCTCATGCTGACTTCAGTCTGCAGGATGCCACCAGCTACCACACAGCATCTGTCCTCATCTTCAAGTTCAACCCCAACACGGCTCACCGCGACATCCAACTGTCCCAGAACAACAACACTATTCACAGAGTGACAATCAAGAACGGGAGAAAAGAAACCTCCTGTTGTCGGGACCAATTTGTGGACACAAGATTCCTCCCCAACCCTACTGTACTGGGGGATGTGTCAGTATCGAGCAGTGTGTACTATTGGGAAGTCAATGTTAGGAGTAGTTTGACATACAGGATTGGTGTAGCCTACGAAAACGTGCCCCGTCATCTTTGTCTGGGAGACAGTAATGCATCCTGGTGCCTAGTGCACAGCCCTATGGAATACTCCGGAAGACATAACGGGAAGAGTTTTCCCACGAATATACTGTCGCCAGAGCGGGTGGGAGTTTTGCTGGACTTTGGTGGTGGGAGGCTGTCGTTTTGTGATGTAGAAAGGCGGAGGATTTTGCACACCTTCCTTGCACACTTTTCACAACCACTGTACCCTGCCTTCTCCGTCTGGGATGGAGAACTGTCATTGGTATCTGTATCCAAAGTTCCTGGGTTTCTGTAGTTTTTAACGTTAGCATAATGTGCATGATATTATCAGTGATATTAAGTCCAACTCAAACATCAGTTACGTGTACTAGAGGAACTTGTAACAAACCAAGGTGTTGAATAGTGGTGGTCAATAATCTGGACTAGGTTATGTGAACTGAAGTAAGAACTTCTGTCTGCTTCTGACAATCATGTTTTAAAAATTCCAGTGACAGATGCTCCAATTATAATTTCCTTTAATGGATCTTCAATGTTCTAAGTCCTGTATATGGATCTAAGTCCTGTACGTGGATGGAAGTTGACATAATACAGAAATAAACAGTACTTTTACGATTTTGAATAGTTTGACACTAATGAATTCTTTGCTTTGTTGAATATCTAAAAATGCCTTTCTTGAGCAGTACTTTTACATGATGGTTTTATGAACTAGTGCATAAATGTAGCACTGAATGGAAATAGGTGGGGTAACTTTGAAATAACCCATTCAATAACTTATTAATACTATTAGCCATGATGGTACAAATTGTAAAGTGTAGTATGCTTGCAAGCAAGGACTGTACCCACTATTTAAGTATAATATCATCTTGTTGATTTGTGCATTGAAAGCAGTAATGTCTGATTAAAGAATACAAGCCTTAACTTTAATCTACAACAAAGATAACTAGAATTCACACATAAGAAAAATTTGGGTAAGTCCCAATTTCTTTGTTGTACTGGTTGTGTAAAGTTTAGTCTTTAATCATAAGCAAAACAAAATAGCGGACAAGTTATAACCATCTTTACACAATTTATTGCTAAGAAATGTGCTACATATTATATATGTCCAGTGCATGTATGTGTACATGACATGTTGAATTGTGTAATCTACCTTTTGTCTCACACTGTACAATTGAAGTCTGTTGGCACCAGCTACTTCATTAATTTTTTCTTTTAAATGACATTATGCCAGCATCAGTAAAGGCAAAAAAATATTTCCCCAAAACACTATAAGCCCATGTTTTAAATTCTACTTTAACTGTAACTAATATTCTAACTGTAATAAATACGACGAAGAAATGTTGATATATAGATGGGAACCCAAAATATCACACTACAACACTCATCAATTATTATCTACACTTTCTCTGCTCTCTACCGCTAGGTGATGGCAGAAAGTAATAACCTCTGCTTGTGCAGTGCAACAAGTTTCAACCATAAGGGAGGAAGAAAATAACAGTAACTATGGAATAATCAGGTACAGTGTTACTCCGATGCAAGATACTGTGGCCCTTATACAGACAGCAGCTTGTATTTTCTAAAAACAATTTTGATGGTGGTTTTAGCTTCCCTCTTTCCGGCTTATGCAGTTATATGTTTGACTATTTAGGTTCATTGTGTCATTTAACTAAAACCATTCAATACTACTCAAAAATGTTTAATAGTCAGGTTCAAAACAGAAGTATTAATACTTACTAAGAAAGTTTATACATTGCACTGGTTCTATTCAATAATACATTGTAGTTTTCAGGTTATCATAGAAAGAAAGGTGATGATGTGTTCACATGGGTAGATTTTTCCAGAATTGCTCTATACATCTTTAAACTAATAAGGAAAGAGTGCACAGACAATCTATCATAATATGCTGGAAAGACACAACTGCCATCAATCCTCAGACAGCCCCAGACCTATGGTCCATGGCTAAATTGAGACCACTTTTTACAATGTAACACCATACAACTACCTTTCCATTTTTAGGCCCTTTTAGGCAAGAGTAAATAACCTTGGAGAATTTCCACATCACCTGTACTCCATGTACAAATCTAAACATTAGAAATGACAGTGAAGATCGGCCCTAGTGTGGGTCTTCATGGAACTGCTGCATGTGTTCAGCAAACCTACAGGGGAGGGGAGTAGATGTCAGTCAGTGTCTATTGTAGATTGGAACTCATTGCCACCAAGCACAGTAGGGGCATCCTCACTATATATATATGGCATCAAACAATATCAGACCCTTACCACATGGCCAAAAGGAAAATTGGTTCGCAGGCCGATTTGAGCTTTTCAGGTGGGTTATGCCAAAGAGGGATTATATTGGCTACACGCTACATGCAGATATAGATAGAATCCAAAAATGGGTAATACTATTAAGGTGTTGCATAACTTAACATCAACAAAGGACCGGAGAATGACAAAAGCACATACTTCTGATAGCAATCAGCAGCACTGTCCCTCTTGCAGCTCTCAGTGTAAGCAAGCTTGTACAAAACCTGCAGAAATGTTGATCATAGAAAAGAAAGTTCAGAGATACATTATGATTCTGTGCATTGTACTTGGTATCCTTTGGCATCTTATGTATGCAGATAGGTACTAGGTATGGATTCTTTTAAATTGAGATAACATAGGAAAGAAAAACTTAGTGATGTTAGGTCACAATTATAAATGCAAAACTACAGGTATGCCACAAAACCCAGTTGATGGCAGTACACTGACCATAAGTATATTGTTTCTTTGGAATAAAGTACATGTACTGGTAAAGTGTTACTTAAGTTAAATACTTCTATTTAATACTGACCAGGAAGACCAAACAGTGCAGGAACAGGGTGTAAAAGAAGGTGATGGTTCGAGCGATCTTATTGGACAGGATGACACGGCCCTGAAGCAAACAAAAGAACATAAATATGTAACAGTTCCGAAAATTACATGACAATAAAAACTATCATTACACATATCTATTACCCAATAACCTTGACAAAATATGTGTACTGAGTTTGGGTAAATCCTTCTATGACAGCATGCATTCACAATAGCATCTAATCTAAATCCTTTTGCGAGATAGTACGTGTATATAAATTCATACATAGAATCACACGTCAATCTTTATAACTACAAGGTGTAATATCAATGACATTATGATGCAAAATTTCCTGTTATGTACTAAATAGTAACAAATGTGACCTACCATACTGAGGGTGGCCTTGTCATACGGGCTCATGTTCATGTACTTTCTTTGTCGTTCCTGTGGAGGGATAAGAAAATGATCACTGAATCAAAACTTTTAATAATCAAATATAACGTTAGATGACAAGCTCAATGAATACATTTGTACCAATCAAACTATTTCTTAGTTGATTACTTTTTCATCATTACCTTGTCTAAATATGGCATGTTTCAGGACCTGAAAGGCTTTCCGTAAACCACATGTTGTGTGAATAAACATATGATGACTGAACTCACAAAAGAATTTAATTCCTTTTTGTACCAACCTTTCTGCTGAAGGAAGAGAAGGGGTCGAGTCTCTCCTCGTACTGGCTGGAGTATCGACTCTCGGTGTCATCGGTGGCTGTCATGGCCTGTCAATCATATCACACACAACCAGCATTATCCACTAACAAAAGCATATGTGCTGCAAGATTTTAGCTGCCTACATACATTTGTAGTGTGTTTTTATCAAGATTGTCATGTATTATTACAGCCCCTTGCAATGATGGCCAAAAAAGACCGATTTGACCACTAAGCACTGTTTGCCGGGACAGGCTTTTTAGCGAATGCCCACAAACGCCCACTCTGGCGAGGTCCACGCTGCACAACTTTTTTTTTGCTCGGAATATGTTCAGTTCACTTTATTTAACTTCGGATCGATGGATTGACTTGAAAAAAAAAAGTTAAAGTCCTCCCCGCACCAGACGGTGCATAAGGCGGCGCGCCCATCTCCGTTGACTTGAAACTCAGGATTAATTAATGGGAGCACAACCTGAACATATTCCGAGCAAAAAAAATTAGATTCATGCAGCGCGGACTTCGCCAGAGTAGGCGTTTGTGGGCATTCGTTAAAAAGCCGATGCGCTGTTTGCCTTGGTGGTGTAACTATGTGTTCTTTGTGTGCAGTTTGGCATTTTTATCATTCATAATTCAGTTTGTTCAGTTTATTCATAAGCTTGTGTATGCTGGAGTGTTTTCCACTGAATTTGTGACCCCCAAAACCTTTCCAGACCCTTACCTTGGTCGGGTAGCTCTGTAGGAACTTGATTTTCTCATACAGCTTGACGTTGTCGGACCTGAGGTTGTCCAGCTCATTCTGCAACATCTGGACATGCTGCTGCTGCTGACGGTTCTCCTAAACATACAGACAGAAAAAACATAATGGTTTCCAACTATTATGATTCTCTTTGTTGCTTCCCTTGCAGAGTTTTTCTCACATGCAACACACATACTAACGAAATGTCTTCGTTATGACATGTATGATTGCAATCTAATGCCTTGCAAGTTCTGCAATACAACTACTGAGTCTGTGACAATCAAGGGGGAGTGGCTATGAAAAAAGGTGATCCTGTATGGATGTGTATTCCTGAAACATTTTGATAAAATTGGGGAGTACAACAGTATACATGGTGATGGCCTAGAATATGTCATGTGACAACATAAAGCTCATGAGAATGGTAACCCTTTTAAGGTGAGCAATGCTGGTCAACATATGCATACATCTGACAGGTGAATCTATCTACCTACATGTACTAAATAGCTAGATATAGTATCTAGCTATCTATCCATAGATCTATGCAGTCCTACAAAGACCTACCCCCTCCAGCTCCTGGTTTCGTAGGCGGAAACGTTCCCTCTGACTGGACACGATAGACAGGAGTGACTCCGTGCTGGATGGCGTGCCGTCCTGGCTCTTCGCTGTAGCCTCTCTAGTCGCCTCGGCAACAAGTTCGGAGGTGATGTTTGGACTAGCAGAGCCCTGTACAAGATTTGTGGTGGGAGACACTCTTTTGGTACAATGAAGAGAACTAACAAACAAGACAAAAAATAAGTATCCTGTCTGCAAAAATTGAAAGAAGCAAGCCATGCAGATTAAACTTTCACCTTTCCACCAGTTCAGTACTAACCTCTCCCTCCCCTCTGTAAAGTGTTGAAATGGTGTTAACGCTGGCCAGGTCACCCTCCAGTTTAGTGATGAGTTGTTTCTGTTCTTGCATGGTACTGACAGCTTCACTGTACTGCTCCTGGAGATCGTTGAAGTGAGCTGTGGGGAGAGGGGCAACCAAGGGCTGGTCATATAAAGGTTATTTAGGGAAGCTTTGCAGGCAAAAAGTCATTCCTACATCTTACCTGATGTCATCATCATCATATTTGTTGTCCCCAGATGACCCTGCGAGGGGCAAAGTGGGGGGGGGAGGACGTCCCAGGCTAAGGCAGGCAGGCCTGGCACGGTAAGACTCAACGGTGGGAGCCGTCACAACAATATCATAGCCTCAGTGTGCTGTTGTGTAATGTAAGTATTCATGGTATTGGCTAATTGGCTTGGAGGGAAGACAGCTAATTACTTGTAATTTCTCAAATACAGTTGGAACATGATGATCTTTTTTGAATCCTTCATGTCATAAGCAATAGACCAACACAAAAAAGAGGCGCCGGTCTAGAAAGTTTCAAAATTACAGGTTGTATTTCTTACTACAATATTTTTATGTCCGTCCAGTATACCAGTGCATGTATATGTCTGTGTAGTAGGTGATTTTCACATGCGTAGCACTTACCCATTGAGGCATGATAGGCAAAATCAGCTGCCTAACTCTAACACACCATGCAGCCGAAGAGATCTCAATCTGACTAACTCTGTGTGGAGAAAGTGTTTTCAGAAGCATCATCCCAAAAAGTGATTTTGTGTTTGTTGTCTCTTATGTGCCAACAGAGGCATTTCCATTTGATAATATTCATTACAATGTGATCAAAATCATTTCATAGGTCTAAGAAGACCACAATCATTGAGTTTTCAGGACAGCAGATATTTGAAGTGCAAAATACAGACTCGTACTGACTGTAGTCCCAAAGCAGAAATGGATAACCCCTACTGGTTTTCAGTCTTGTATGGTTGCATTAAAGGTAAAACTTATTGCTGAAAGTATCTAATCGAATCAAATGTAAAAGTATTGACAAGGAAGCCACTCAATGGGTGTCACATTTTACTCAGAGACATGTACATAGACAATACATAAGTGGCACATATACCCCAACCTGTTTCAGGCTGGGCAGACATTGTAACATGTTTTAGTACAACACAGAAAACTATAGGCTACACCAAGGACAGTACCTATCCTAGACTGGGTTACATAATACAGTACATAGCAAAATATATAAGGTGACACAATATTTGTTAATGGTATAAAATATCAAAAAGAAGTAACATTTTATGTAAGTTATCTCACAGATTACACAATTTACCTAAATGAAATACAAAATTGAGTAGAAACATATTGCTGAAAAAAAGTTTTAAAAATGCACCTAATGCACAATCCTTTTAAGAATACATTTCCTAATTTGTCCAGTACATTTGGACTCTTTTTGGGGGGACATCTAAGACACAGTTTGAACATTGACTATTGTCATGTATATCTTGTTCTAATACGATCTGTACTACTGTTAGACAGAGTAGATGCACACAACTACACGTTGTATATAACCTGTTGTGTGTAGTCATACATCAAGCAAATGTGGGCTGCTAATACAAAATGTAAGGGTACATGATAATCTCAGATAATCACTGCATGTTTGAGGCAACAAGAAAGTTAATCACAATATTTAAGCCTTTGAAAAGTGTCCTCACAAAGAATAATCTCAGCACTTTTAACAATTTGGGCAACTGAAATTTTTACTGAAAAGTTCAGCCCCTGCAACCCTAAAAAGCAATGCACATAGAAGAGTATCTGGCTTTATAAGCAAGTAGTTGGTAACACTAGAGGCTAGATGAGTAACATGATGAAATCAAGTAACTTATCTAGGAAAACTTCTTATAAATGCAAATGCAAACATTGACAGACAACAGACAATGGACTGTTTGTTCTAAAAAGGTGGTTTTGCCAAGCTGCAAGGACCAACATGTGAGACTTACAAACACTACCATTGCATGGGATCTAGACAACATTAACAACATCAAAGAACTGCATTAAAGACAAGGTAAGGCTTTTCCATTTCATAAATCTCAAGGGGGGGGGGACCTAAAAGATTTATTTTCACTCTTCCTCCCCTTTCATTTGAATTTTGTAACCCTCTTTCACATTTCTATTTCGATGCATGTATGCTAAAACTCCCCTGGATAGATATATTTTTCTTTGGTGTTTCCAATGTAAAATTTTAAAAATGGAAGAGCCCGACATTTCTGACATTACAAGGTAACATGAAGACTTATGATCCAATTATTACTACTTACATGCACCATTACAGGCCATGAGGACTTATTTCATATTTGTGTAGAATTTTCTTTTCCACAAATAACATTGTTGCACAGACGGACGAGTACAAAAATATCACAATCGGTACAAAATTACTACAGGTGACGAGATGTTCCTGTTGTTTTAATACTGACATGTTTTGCTCCCAGTTTTCACGCACATCTATACAATACCTATTTTTGTTATACTGTACACTACATTCTATCCTAGGGTACATAAAAATGGAAGGCAGCTTTACAAAACTATCACACTCAATTGCAGCTGACCACAGGTTTTATTACACTTAACATCGGACAGGTTTTACCATTGTCCCATATTACCTCACACCCCTATTCTTTAAATACACCGGTCCTGTGACTGCATGTCAGAGTAAGATAACCTAACAGAGGTGGGACCTACCATGTTATCTCACAGGGGTGCATCATGAAGGCAACAGTAATGACACATTTGGACATTCACTCCAATTTTTTTACATTAACCCACAACTACATTGATACTTTCTTACTATCTATATATACTGCACATATTGACAATGTTACAAAACTACATTTCCATCAAATACATGATTATGGGAAGCAATTTTACACATGATTTTAGGACACATCGCTGGAATAACGGGCCAAACAGTCCTATTACTTTGTAGCCTGCTATCTTTTCCACAATAACATGATCATACTTCTGTATATAATCTTTTGAGGCAGTGGTGTGGAGAGTTGTTGTAAGCACTCTTTGTGGCAATGCTTGGGCATGTAGTGCTTCTTTCCAGGTGATTTGTATTTCTGTCAGAACTTTATTGCAGCAAGTCTGACATTATGTCACTTTAACACTACTCTGCTTCCATGTCATATCTATTTGTGGGCCATACAAAGTATGGGAGAATAAGCACTGTCATTGCGCAGTACCCAAGTCTTCGTATCAACAGAATAGTCTTAAGGTTATGTGAAAAGTAGAAATTGAAATAATGGGCCACTTAGTATCAGGTGAAATTATAGGATCTTAATGTATGGTATCCGCATCCTTTATTTCTGCGTCAGTGTTACCTTGAATTGTATGCATGATCTGTTTTTATTGAAAGGTACAGTTTCAAATTTATGTAAATAAAACTAGATTTTTTCATCATAGGCCCACCATCTTAAACTATATCAGCTCTGTAATGTATTCTAGCACAAAAATGAACTCGTGGCCAGCAGACCTAGGTCTTGGTTCAACAGTGCAATACCTTTGATACACAGTAAGCTTACATGTATCTGTCATGTCACAAACAAAATTAAACCTGTACCAGGGTCACGCTTTTTTGCTAGTCAGGTTTTCTTCCACATAAAAGCAGGACATATTTCCAAGCACATGTACATGTACACATACAGCATCGGACATGTAGAGCTTGGCTTTTGTATTCCACGAGGCATTCTTTGTTCTAAAACTCCCACTGGTCCGACTCCTCCTCCTCCTTGATGCTGTTCTCCAACCTCTTGACTGCAGTGATCTTCCTGCCGTCCTGGCTGCCTTGTGAGCTGTCGTCGGCGTCATCTCTGCTGCTCAGGTTCAGCACGCCGTCTTGGTTTATAGACACTAATGGGGTCAGATCAGCAGGGCTGCCTGGGGAGGGGTTTTCCATCCTTCCTACAGCCACCGCCCGTTTTGCGGTCGGCATTATCATTTCTTGGCTGCTGTGGGAGTTGCTTTCCGCCACCTCCATCTCGTCCGTGTCGCTCCAATCGTCTACTTCTGTCTTGCACACGACAGAGTTTTCCGATCCATGCCTTTCGGTCAGCCCCAGGCCATTGTCTCTACTGCGACTGTCCCACTCCCTGGCCTTCCCAGAATGTTCCTGATTCTGACCATTTCCTGCAGTTGCTACAACTACTGTTTCTGACATACTGGGAGCGTCATCCCTGCTGCTGAGGTTGAGAGCACCGTCCTGGTTGATGACGACCATGGTGGGGAGGTCGTTGGAGGCTGCAGGAAGGTTGATGGTCAGCATCTGCAGCTGTTGTTGGTGCAGTTCGCTGATGGCCGCCTGCAGCTGCTGCTGATGCTGCTGCTCCTGGTGGAGGTGGCTCTCGCTGAACGAGCCTCGCCGCAGACGCGAACGGTAGTTGTGGAACCAGTTGGTCACGGTGCACGGCCGGAGGTTGAGTTTGGCAGCCAGGTACTCGATGGTGCTGGGGGAGGGGTAGGGTTCCTGTTCGTATGCCTTTCTCAGGGCCTCCTTTTCTTCAGGGGAGAGAACAACTCGCTGCTTCTTGTGATGAGGGCCGTCGTAAGAGTTGCTGTCAGAAAGACTGGAGGTGGAGTGACGACGGCGATGTGCTGTGAATAAAGAGTAACAAGGTGTGGGTTTATCCCAATATTTATTCATCAATATTGGTGCAAGCAATATTATTAAACTTTTGACTCAATAGTTGTTTTTTACTTTACATGCATTCTTGTTCATGTAGGAATAACTTACTGGGTTCAAATGCTTAGTTTCTGGTACTTTTTAGCTATCAAAGAATGATGCAGATGTATGGTGTACAGTACATGCATAGAAAATGGTCTGGTTTCAGATTTCTTCTTGATGCATCTTTACTTGTGCTTTGTGCATCTATGATGTTTGAATGTGTCAATGGTATACATTGTATACTATGGCCCATACCTTTGGCTTCTTCCTTTATGGCCTTGACTTGGGCAATCGCTTCTGGGTTGCTCAGCCACAGGTGCATGCGTACAAAGGGTTCTCTGCCCTTCAAGCTGAGCTTGTGCCATGGCTTAGGCCTGGACAGTAGATCACTCACAGACCCCTGTGTCAGGCCGAGGATTGTCTCCCCAAACAGCCTCTGACCTATGTTGTTCTCCATCAAAACTTCTTTCACTCTCTTTGTGATGGCATATGTGTCCAGGTCAGGGGAAAGGGCAACAAGTTCTTGAATCGTCATTGGTTTGGATTCAGGAACCCTTTTGTTGACCGGTGGCACCTGTTTTGGAGTGGCAACAGAGACTGGTGGACTGGTACTGCTGGTCATTCTACTGCTACAAGTGGTTGGTAAGGTTGGTAAGGATGGCAGGACCATTTCTGGTCTGGGCTCTGTGTAGGAGTAAGAGGGACAAAAGAAAAGAAACTATAGTTAATATAGAGTCTAACTTAGATATGAACAACTGACCACACACTATACATGATGCACAGAGTTTCCATTGGTACTATGGTGCTTTTCTATTTACTGCAGCAAAGCAAAAGTGCTTGTTTAAGATTCATCATGGTAAAAAGTTTTCTGGCAGATAAATGCTAAAGATCTGCCAGAAATAGCACCCATTCTACATTTAGCAACCTGAATATTAGGATAAAATTTCTGTGGTTACATGCTTCCTTGACACTGAATAGAAACCTATTAGCTACTTATATGAGTTCAGAGAGCATTTCTGTCACGGTAAGGCATGCAAAATAAATATGGACCTATAATAAATACTAGCTAAAGCAAAAGCTTTCTCGCTTCTTGCACAAAGATTGTTGAGAAAACCAGATTTACCAGTCAATCTGGGGATATTGTTCCTTATCGACGTCATGCCCATGGCATCCCCTCCAGTATGCTCCACCTCTTCCAACCACAACTGCATTCTGATGAACGGCTCTTTTCCCTTCTGTGTCAACTTGGACCATGGTTTTGGATGCGCTAACATGTCGCTGACACTTCCCTGCGAGAGTCCTAAGACCTTTTCCCCAAACACCTTCTGTCCAATGGCGAGCCTCGCCAGGGTGTCTTTGATTTTTCGGGTCAGATCCATGGTGTCTATGTCGTTAAACTTCTGGTACTGGTCCGAGGTGAGAGGTGGAGGCACGGTTCGTGGCGGTTTGTTGAGTGGAGAGATGGTGGGAAGGGAAGGATGTGACATACCGGCAAAGTTTGCAATGGTAGTGTAGCTAGGCACTGGTTCTGGTGATAGTGATCGAGTGGCAGCAACCGACATTAAACGTGACGACAATGCGGACATTGATGTGATTTGCCGTGAAGAGGACACTGGAATGATGGGTTCGGCACTGTTCAATGTAGACTTTGTGGCTGTGGGTGCCGTGGAGACAACTGAGGTTGACGCTACGACCGTGTGTGAAGGTGTCACATGTAAATTGTCCTTCATGGATGCCACTGATATTGGTGGGGGACGGGGAAACTGGAGGTCTGTAGAATGTGCTAAAGTGGGAGAACTTGGGAGGAGGGGGGACATGTGAGGAGCGATGGACGTTGTGAGGGGGGATGATGGGACGGGACTTATTCTCGTCAGGGGGGACGGAGGAAGAGGAGGGGGTATTCTTGCACGAGCTTGTTGTGCTGCCATCTCCTGCCGCGCTCGCTCCAGGATCATGGCAATGGCGGCATCAGATTCAGATGGGTTAGGCCGCACAGGATCTGTAACACACACGTAGCAGCTTTTACACAAGTGGATTTAGCTGCATGGGTTTTGACATGAAACACAAATACTATACAGATCCTTTATCATGTTGATTAAACATAATTTTTTCCAGGTAAGGTTATGTTGCAGCATTATCATTAGGAAAATGCCCAGGTCTGTCACACAATGTGCATGAATGTGCATACTGTAAACATAGCCTAATAGTAACCTCCAAATAAAGGGCAGTTTTAACAGATATTTTTGTACGAACATAACTAACTTGAAGGTCTTACCGTACACACCTCTGTCCCTGCCCTCTGCTGCCTTGAGTCTGGTGATATTTTCTTTCTCCTGCAGCCATGAGTACATCTTGATGAAGGGTTCCCTGCCCTTGGAGGTCAGTCTTGACCAGTGCTTAGGTTTGGACAGGATCTCACTGACTGATCCCTGGCTCATGCCCAGTACATGTTGACCAAACACCTTCTGGCCAATGTTGTTGTGGAGTAAAAGGTCCTTCACTTGCCTGGCTATCTCCCTGCAAGCGTTTAAAACAATTTAAACAAACAGTCTAGTGGGTCCATTTAATGAGAACAGATGTGGTCTTGTCTAAAATCAAAAGTGCTTTCTTTAATTTTCTACTTGTATGCTGAATCATGGTTTAACATTTTGAGACTCAGAACGACCTTAAAAAGATACTTAAGCTTTCTAGTTCACAGGATGTACAAATATGGGACTGTAGACCAGCTTACAGCATCTCATGCAGAGGTTATTTTGACATTACAGGTTACTATTCATTCTTGAGAATTTACACCTTTTGAATTACCAAAAATATGTAATGACTGAAATCAACAAGCACCACATTCATCAACAACGACTCACCAGGTGTCAAGTTCGTCTGTTCCAGAAGAGGCCGTTGCTGTTGTCACGTTAGCTCCGACCAGCGGCACGTTCGCTGGCAAAACAACCACACGGCTTGAGTTACCGTTGCTTGCCACTTTCCCGTCCTGAGAATTTTTATCGTGATTGACCGATCCGTTCTGGAAGGAAGCAGCTATTTCCTCACCAAGCATTGTGGTGAAAGCAAGCACATTTTGTTGGTCCAGGGCAGAGAGGCCCACCATCCCCGCAGTTTCCAAGCTTCGCCCTGAGGACCCTGCAAGAAAGGTATCACACAGCCGTTCTCAGGGACAACTGACCAAAACTGATGGCATGTTTGGATCATACTACCACCTTCTATCTTTCCAGAAAAAGTGATTTTTTGTAATCTTTTGATAAATCTTTAGTTACATCTATGGATTTTGTACAATTTTCATGAAGTATGGCACTTCTTCTGGAAAGAGAAGGTGGTATATTTCATTTCAAACCCTGCAACAAAACCACTGATGAAAGGACAGCATCTCACTTTTTTTGGTCAAAAACAGTGATGAATCCAAATCCCAACTCAACTCAGGCACCAGCACAAGATGTGATAGCACTGAGCAAAAGTTGTAAATTAAACTTTTTGGAATGATGTTTCTTTTTATCTTTCTTCCTTTTGTCATGGTCTTGTTACAAGGGTAAGACTGTTCTTCCATCTGCCTGTTCTGAGCCTCTCCCTCAGCAAGGAGTTCAAACTTTGAAGAAAAAAGGTGAGCCTTGGAGACTGCAAAAGTTTTTCAAAGGTAGAGAAGTACATATGTGTACATGTAGAAGAGTGGTCAGTTTTCACACCACAAATCTGAGGAAAGCTTTCACAGCTGTATAGATAGGCTGTACAGCCTTTGATAGAAACAAGAAATTTCAAGACAAGGTAAGGCTGTGCAGCCTATAATAGAAACAAGAAATTTCAAGACAAGGCAAAGTTTAAGAACAAAAGATGGAAAGAAAGAGACAATACTGTCCAGGGGAGGCACAGGCGGCAAGTGGTCGATACGAAAAATTTCACATTTCAAGACTTTGGACGGCAAAACCTTTCTTGCAGATCCCAGGCTACCCTTCTTCAGTAACAACTATCTGCCCTCACAAGTTATCTCTATTCCACAATACATATCTACCTTGCCAATGGGAGCCAACTGGATCAAAGCCAGCTGGCCCAGAGGTGAAATATCCGAGCCAAGCCCGTTGCAGACCAATGCTATGGTCTTAGATAAACATTATCTTGATTTCGATTAGCTTCAAAGATTTTCTCTGGAACAAAGCATTTATCAAGGGTCCTTGCCCTTTGGGAAAGTAGGCTTCACAAATGAATGCAGTGCCTTGATAGGCACAGAATGTGTGCTTTTACCTTTGTGTAACTCTCTAAAGATAAGAAATGCACCCATCTTCCAATGAAATATTGAAATTGAAGTAAAATTATCATGGATGCTATCAAAATTACAACTACAAGCAGACTAGATTTGTTGAGACAAATATTTTTTTCAAGTTGGATTGCCTAGAAATGACCACTACGCATATTTATTGGGAAAACCTATTGAGCGTAACTTCAATTTAACACCACTAAGCCGTAGAAAGCTGTATGGCAATGTGGCTCGGACACTATTTTTATTGTACATTTGTACTATTCCAAATATTGCAGGAGGGCATTGATAACTTCTTATTAAAAGGTTTACGTTCCTAGATTTGACTAATGCTAAGTTCAATTTAGCACAATGATGTCTATTTCTTACACAAAACAGTTTGCAAGAGATCTAATATTACTATTACTAGAACCAAGGAAAACCTTCATCTAACATGATATGCAATGTTTCATGTAACTTCTGCTCTTCTCACTCTGTACTGGAAGAACTTGCTGCTGAAATCCCTTCATGCATATCATATATCATATGTGATAGGAGGGGGGCAAGTAGCAAACCTTCACGTGGTGCCCCCTGTTAATCCCCCGCGGGAGACCAATTGCTACACAACGTGCTCACGGGTAGACGGAGCTCGACAGCCTTGGACGGCAGTTCGTCTAGGTGAAGGCATACACTGACTCAAAAACCTCCGCTGCCTTGCGGCTATATCCAGCCCTTGGAAAAGGCTATGGGAGTAAACCAAGATGGAAAATCAGGAGTGGGGCCCCTTAGGCGGTTGGGAGTTAACATAGACTTCCTTCCGGCAGCTCCTGCAGCCAAACTGATGCCAAACGTATCGCTCTGCGTTCCTTTGGACTACACCAGCAAGGCCGAGAGGGGGGTCCTGACGACTGGGCAGCCCAGGACCTCCTTAGACCTCAAATGAGGTGCCCAGGCTCGCATACTGGAGAGGTCACTTCAGTGCCGCTGTCTTAGCGGCAGAAACAACACGGGAGGCAGCAGTTACGAGTGATAAGCCAGGACTAATTGGCGTATGGTCCAGGCGCTACGGGTTGCCTTCGACAGTGGGAGGGACCTTCGCAGTCCCACCAGTCAGCTACCGCCCGCTTCAAGCTGGGCAGCCCCCGGCCAATAAGGTGCTGCCCGCCACAGTTTGCATGCTTCATCGGGTGTTTGGAGCTAGGGCAAAACCCGAAAAGCGGACTGTAAAACCCCCACACCAGACAACAAAACTAGGAAGAAGAAATTGCCCATGTTACGTTTAGCAAGCTGGAATGTGAGAACAATGTGTCCCGGCTTTTCTGATGATCTACAGCAGATCGACGATTCTAGGAAAACGGCCATCATAAGCCGTGAACTTGAAAGACTTAATATTGACATTGCTGCACTACAGGAAACTAGACTGCCATCAAGTGGTAGCCTTAGAGAGCAGGAGTATACTTTCTTCTGGCAAGGAAAAGAACCTGAGGAGCCAAGACTACATGGTGTTGGTTTTGCTGTGAAGAATTCCCTTCTATCCTCAGTGGAACCGCCGTCAAGTGGTACGGCCCGCATCCTCCGTCTTCAGCTGTCTACTGCCTCGGGCCCTGTGCACATCTTGAGTGTCTACGCCCCCACACTTACCTCCTCAGACGAGGTCAAAGATGACTTTTACGAACAACTTGATAATATCGTCTCAGATATCCCCACCACGGAACATCTGTACCTGCTCGGGGATTTCAATGCCCGGGTGGGAGCTGACCATGACTCCTGGTCAAGTAGCATTGGCCACTTCGGTGTTGGCAAGTTAAATGAGAATGGGCAAAGACTGCTAGAGCTATGCTCTTTCCACAACCTCTGCGTAACCAACACGTTCTTCTCTACAAAACCCAGCCACAGGGTATCCTGGCGGCATCCCCGATCCAAACATTGGCACCAGCTCGACCTTGTCATCACTCGCAGATCTTCCTTGAACCACGTTCTTTCAACGCGCAGCTACCACAGCGCTGACTGTGACACTGACCATTCGTTGATCAGTAGCAAGGTTCGCATCCAGCCTAAAAGAATGCACCACTCCAAGCAGAAGGGTAAGCCCCGCATCAACACAGCCAAAACGTCTCTGCCAGACCCATGTGCATGCTTTGCTAGCTCCATTGACAATGCCCTTAGGCACTGTCCAACAGGCAGTGTCACGGATAGATGGAGCTACATCCGTGATGCCATCTACAAGTCTGCCATTGGCTCTTTTGGAAAGAGGGAAAGGCAAAACCCAGACTGGTTTGAGTCAGGAATTGCGGAACTTGAACCAGTTATTAATGACAAGAGAGCGGCCCTGCTCAACTACAAGAAACATCCCTCTAACGAGACACTGACTGCATTGAGGAAGGCCAGAAACATTGCCAAGAGAGTCGCTCGACGTTGCGCAAATGACTACTGGCTGAACCTCTGTCACAGCATTCAACTCTCTTCCGACTGCGGAAATATACGTGCCATGTACAGTGGCATGAAGAAAGCCTTTGGTCCCAGAGTAACAAAGATCGCCCCCCTGAAATCTGCGTCTGGTGAAGTCATTACAGATCGAGGAAAACAGATGGAGAGATGGGCAGAATACTACCAGGAGCTCTACACAAAGGAAAGCACTGTGACGGACGTAGCAGTTGAGAGCATTACCACCCTGCCTGTCATGGAAGAGCTTGACAATCCTCCCACTATAGAGGAGCTTAGAAAGGCCATTGACTCTCTCGCTAGGGGTAAAGCCCCAGGTAGAGATGGGATTCCCTCAGAGGTCATCAAGGCAGGCATGGACACAACCCTCCTCCACCACCTACACCAGCTCCTGCTGCAGTGCTGGGAAGAAGGAACAGTACCCCAAGACATGCGGGATGCAAGCATCATCACCATCTACAAGAACAAAGGTGACCGCAGTAACTGCAACAACTACCGTGGGATCTCCCTCCTCAGCATTGTCGGGAAAGCGTTCGCTCGGGTGATCCTGAACAGACTGCAAGTACTTGCCGAACGCGTTTACCCAGAGTCACAGTGCGGTTTCCGAGCAAGAAGATCCACAACTGACATGATTTTCTCACTGAGACAGATGCAGGAGAAATGCCGCGAGCAGAGGCGACCATTGTACATCGCATTTATAGACTTAACCAAAGCTTTTGACCTGGTCAGCAGAAGAGGACTTTACACCCTACTGCAAAAGATTGGTTGCCCCCCGAAGCTCCTGGAAATGATCGTGTCCTTTCATGACGGCATGCAGGGTTCAGTGCAGTTTGACGGCTCTTCCTCAGATTCATTCCCTATGAAGAACGGCGTGAAACAAGGGTGCGTATTGGCACCGACGCTCTTCGGCATCTTTTTCTCGCTACTGTTGTCCTACGCCTTCAGCCAGTCAGAGGATGGTGTATATCTCCACACCAGAAGCAACGGAAATCTGTTTAATCTTGCACGCCTAAGGGCCAAAACCAAGGTGTGGAAAGTTCTTGTAAGAGAAATGCTTTTTGCAGACGACGCTGCTCTTGCAGCTCACACAGAAGCCGCTTTACAACGACTAGTCAGCTGCCTTGCAGATGCATGTAAAGAGTTTGGCCTTACAATCAGTCTCAAGAAGACCAACATTATGGGACAGGACGTCAGCAGCATCCCCAACATCTCCATTGGTGACTACACCCTTGAGGTGGTGGAAGACTTCACATACCTAGGGTCAACCATATCGCGTAACCTGTCTCTGGATGGCGAACTAAATAAGCGGATCGGCAGGGCATCAACAGTCATGGCTCGATTGGCAAAGAGAGTATGGGACAACTCCATGCTTACAACAAACACAAAGATGCAAGTTTACCAGGCATGTGTGCTGAGCACACTGCTCTACGGCAGCGAAACCTGGACCTTGTATTCCCGCCAGGAGCGCAGACTCAACTCCTTTCATCTGCGCAACCTCAGAAGGATCCTGGGCATCAGTTGGAAGGACCACGTCACCAACAAGAGTGTTCTGACCACGGCAGGAATTCCCAGCATGTTTGCCTTACTAACCAAACGGCGTTTACGGTGGCTTGGCCATGTGTGCCGAATGCAGGACCGTCGATTGCCCAAGGACTTGTTATACGGCGAACTTGCCACCGGTTCTAGGCCAGCAGGAAGGCCTATGCTCCGCTTTAAAGACATCTGCAAACGTGACATGAAGGCAGGGAACATGAATCCATCAAAACTGGAAGAGGCTGCTGCAGACCGTACCAGTTGGAAAGCAGCTGTCAAAGCGAGTATTCACACACACGAGAGGAAGAGGGAGGAGAAGTGGGAAGCGAGGAGGGTGCGCCGACGACAGACGGAGTCGTCAACACACACGAGGCCAGGAGAGGGATACACATGCAGAAACTGCAAACGAGTCTGTCTCTCCAAGATTGGACTGTACAGCCACAGCAGACGCTGCGGACAACCCACAGACTGACCAGGATGCGACGCCATAGTCTTGCGAGACTGACGGCTGCCAACACATGTGATAGGAAATATGTCCATGCAGCGTGATGAAGCCATTTCTCTCGTTTCTTTTCTGCTAGTAAGTAAAGAGTACTACCGTAGTCTCTTTGTTTGTATACAGGTCTTTTTGTAATTCTTCACCTCTAAAACCACATGGTCTTCTTTCCTTTAACCTTCCCCCAACTTGAGTAGCTTTTCCTTGCCGAAATTGTACTGTCTACTGTATTATGCAGCAGGGAGAAAGTTAGAACTACTGGTACATGTTCTTGGTTGTGCTGTGATGTGATGTGTTAAAGCCTGGAACTGTACCTGTGAGCTGACTGTTGGACATCTTCAGAGTTGTGTTCTCAGACTGCAGGCTTCTGTTTTTCTCCAACAGTAGGACCTCGAGGGCCTTCCCATCAGTGTCCTTGGAATGAAGGGTGATACAACACATAAGGAATACACCACTACACAAACCTGCATGTAGCATGTAGCATGTAAAACTGATGTACTATGACACATAACCACGTATCCCTAATCAAGCTTCAAGCCCAAACTACATGAATGCACACTGTCTACTTGTATTTCATAGCTTGCTAAAGCATGCAACCTTTACTTTTTTCCAAATAATGGTCAGATAATGTATTGCATCAAAACCTGTCAAGTGTGTATTCTCTAATGTCATCATTGTCAAGTGTGTATTCTCTATTGTCATAACTGTCAAGTGTGTATTCATGTATTGTCACCACTATCAAGTGTGTATTGTCACCACTATCAAGTGTGTATTGTCCTCAATATTGTTGAGTGTGTATTCTTTGCATTGAAACCACTGTGAGCATATTCTCTTCATAGTCTCCAATGTGTATACACGTGGTGGTCATAATGACAGTCAGTGTATCAATCCCATTATCACATTATCGCAAGTGTTTCATTGTCTTCACTAACCAATGTATGTCCTACAATCCTCACCACAACATATGTGTGCAAGTTTCTTTGTAAAATATACATTTGTCCCATTGTGATCACTGTCAAATGTTTATAACATGCACATGCACATGAACCCTTTTGTCACCAAAGTGACTGTTCTTCCTTCCTTACCTCATTGTCACTACTCTCCTCCCTCTGGCCAAACTCTGTTGACTTCATGATGCTGGAAGACACAAATAATAGTTCTGTATTGTAAACAAAGTTAAACTCTACAGTTAAAACTGCCACTGGGCATAAAACCTCTGTTGACAAAAAAGGACAAATACATCCCATTTAAAGTTTCAAATGAGCTTCATAACTTATAGTTGTAGAAAATATCTTTATCAGATTCTGCATGATGATTATCATTAATGTGAATAGTGATTGTTTTTATCCTCTGATATCTCTGATATCTCTGGACATATACTTAAATCTCTTATTTGAAATCCTAGTCAGCAGCAGTTTACTATTGAGTAAACAAAACAATCTAAGTGAAAAACACCTTGCATTCCCTCCCAAATTCAAAATATTCTGAACACAAAAAGATGTCTCTCCTTACCCAAGCTCCCTTTTGATTTCTTCATAGTCCTTCTGTGTCTGAAGTTTTTCTTCCAGCGTCTTGAAGGCCAGGTTCTTCTTGCGTACCTCCTCTTCCAACTTGGCAATCTGAGATGAGGTGGACTCACGTGAGGAGGTCAGGGTACTCTGCAACCGCTGGACATCCTCCACGAGCTGGGCAACCTGTCAAAACATTAAAGATCAATGTTGTCCCCAGACTGTGGAATAATGGCACCACACTGCTATAATGCTTGCTCAGCAAATATACACTACTTTCAAAATGCATGTTTTTAAACCCTGACCATCAGATTATTTCGCTAAAATTCATGAAAACTCATATAGTTTGTTCTGGCTGCTGCTGAGCTGGCAGAAGTAGGAGCTTTGCTCCACGGATTTAATTTCCGATCCAAACTCCAACGGCGAACAGGACCCATCTGAACGCATGCACCTCGTACGAGGCACAAAGGAAAATTATGGTTTAACAAGGGCGTCATCACGTGAGGTCCCATCATTCTTTGCTTTGGATGTGTGCCCTTTGATTCACAGGATTAATGCACAAGGTCAAACCTATCATGTGGTATAACTCACCCACCCACCTACGACATAGTTATTACATTTCTGGGGAGATCCCTGAAGATCGTTTAAGTGCGTGGTTGTCCAAAGTTTCCAAACATAATCAAACTCAATTTTACTTTTTAGGTAATGTGGCAGAAACCTCATCTTCAAGTAAAAGTATGGTCTGAGTATGGTCACAGGATTTTACGTTGTGATTCTTATAAGGTTTTTAATGCCTTTCTCTAGTGGTCCGGGTTTTTCTGTCTTCACTTAGAGCATGACCCTACATCTGCTTGGAGTTTTATAAAAACCTGGATTTTCAATATCTAAATCATTTACATTTTCTATGTCAATGACGATAAGCCAATTCAAAAGACAGTCTCCACATTTTTCTTGAACCTTTTTCAAACTACACTATGAATGTATGATAAGCTACAACTGTAATGTACTACAGGGTGTAAATGGTATCAGAATCAATGATAATGTCTGTCCGGAGAGGCCAATATAACTAGAATATCTCCATTTGATGTATTTGTCTCTACTGTGCCTATGGCCTTTTCAGGGCTATGATAAGCTGATATCCATCATGTGAAGCATAAGGCTGTGAAGGGCACTAATGTCAGCAACTCAAAGGCATGCAAAATTACCCATTAGTGTCTACTAGTAGGTACAATTCTATTTTTTCCATCATGAACTGAAGTTAAGTCAGATTTAGCATACTTTTTCTTCAAGCTTCAAGTGTGTATTGCTGAGAAGACGTTTTTCCAAATCACGTTATGTAAAATTCTGCGATTGGAATATAGAACTCTTGAAGCTCTTTAAACTAAAGATACGTATCTCCCCAAAATGTATCATAACAGAACATAATCTACACAACTAGGAAACAGGAACCATGCGGCTACAGCTTCCTTTCTAAAGATGGGGCATAAGTGTGTACGGTTGACTTATGATTGTCCCCTACATTTGCCTGCACAACTAATTGAGAAGTCATTATCTTTTTTCATTACCTCCCTCTCCTTGGCAGCCACCTCCACCTCTAGACTAGAGCGTGTGAGGATATCAATGGCCTGCTCCATGGTGGGAGCCTTCTGCATCTGATTGGCCAGCTGCAGCGACTCGTTGGCAGATTTCAGCTGTTCCTTCAGCGTTTCCACCTCCCTCTCTGCCGTGGCTGCTCTCTGATTGGCTCGTTCCAAGTCCGTCATGATCATGTCCATCTCATCCGACCTGGAAAAATGTCAAGTTCTTTTTAACCTTGTTCCCACTAAATTAAAGGTAGTTCTTCGGCACCAAATTTGTATTGGATATGAGCTAACAGAAGTTGTTGAGTTAATCACTTGACCAACCAAATACCAAGAAACGACTACCCTTAAAGTGTGAAAATGTACTCACTTTGCACTGTTCAGCTCATCATATTTGGACCTCAGCTCAAAGAGTTCAGCATTAGTAGAATCCAAAGCTGAAGTACAAAGGCAACAAAAATCGAACATGAAACTTCAAGACATCTATTCAAAATGAAATGTACAAGATGTCTAAATAATATTTGTAGCAGGGATTCAATCCATTCTGTACATCTAAGGTCTCAGTTGCTTAAGTTTTGACATACATGTACTTAAATGCATGTTGCACATATAGAAATCTAAAAGCCAAGATGAAAATCAGACCTACCACTCTGCAGAGTTGTTGATTTGTGCTCAGCCTCACCCAATTTAGTAGCAACAGACATCTGTGTTTCCTGGAGTTGTCTGGAAAATTGCAGGGATGACTATCAATATAGTTTAGATTCGTGTACTTAGCACAATATTTTGCCTTGAACAACAATGCCTACTGTTGCATTTTGTTCTTGACAGTATCTTTCTAACCCATACCTTGTACACAAACTCCAACTTGATATATTTTGTCTTGAAAAGAACTACTTTACAGCACATTTGTTGCAAATCCCTACCATTTCAGACTGTGTGCAGGTTGTAACATAATACAAAGATGGACCCCAGACTAATCCTTTAAAAAGGCAGGGCGGCTTGCCCCCCATTAGCTAGAAACATGGAATGGCTCCTAGAGGAGACTGAAAATGTTGGGACATTAGTCACAAGTTGGTCGTGAGCTTACATTAGGGCATTACATGTACGTAAAAATACAGACCATTGTTTTCGTATCCCTCTTCTGCTGAACTCAAAATTTTCTACTTCACACAACAACAAAAGAATTTACAAGTTGAGTTAACCATATGGATGCTAACCTCTCTTTTTCCGCAAAGGCCCGCTGCAGTTCCTTTTCTTTCTCCTTGGCGCGCCCCTGTGCTAGGGACTCCATTTTCTCTTCTGTTTCTCGCAGCTTTTCCCGCAACTGTTTTATGGTCACCTCTGTGAGAAGACACAGTCAGCAACATAAACATCTAAGATATAAAATTTGACACCTTGAAATCAAATGAAATGATGCCTGCATATGTGAAACTGAGAGACTTGGAACTGGCCACAACTGTACATCACTGAGCATAAAAATACAAGCAGACAGCAAAAATGTCTCTTTTCCCTTACCAGAAATTTTAAATCACAAAAGCTTTTTAACCTTCTCCCTACCACCTAACCCCATAACCAATAGAAAATTGGTAGCCAAATGGCTTACTTCAGTTAATGAACAAGTCTCATAACATAATTCTCTTTCAAAGATACCAATATCAGAAAACTCAAAACATCCAATATTATACTGATTTTAAATGCTCATTTCATAAAATTCAAAACAAAAAAATTTTTTAGAAAAATACTTACACACAACACTTAAAGAAAAAAGCACTGTATATAATTTTCCTCTTCCAAACCCTCTCAGGGAAGTGTTCTGACTTCTAACATTTAGACTTTGTAAAAAAATTGAAAACCTTTCATAAGCTAGGGAAAAAGTCTAACATTCTACCATAAAGTTTGTAGGCTAACCTTGGTTCTTGACCTCGGCAAACTCCTTGTTGTATTCTTCCAGCGTTTCGCGCAGCTTCTCGTTCTCCACCTCCACATCTTGGGCGCGCTGTACCTTCTTCTGCAGGGTCTGGCTGTGTTCCAGCACTGGGACAGGGTCTGGACAACAAGTGGTGCATTATCAGTAGGGTTACACTGGCAAATGGAGACTTATTTGTTTCTCATTAACCTGGGCTGAGACAATCTGATGGGAAAATCTAATCACAGCGAGATCTATCAATCTCAGGAGATGGCAGGGAAGTATTGTAGCAATCAGGAGTTCAGAGTTTTTGTTCTTATTTCATGGACAGCGAGGCTTGCCTGTTGAAACTACTTTTGAATACTTGAGCTCATGAAATGTTCAACGTTCTGTGTTCTAAGAGTTTGTGATACCGGTAGAGTAGACAAAACCTTTATTTTGCACTCGTATCCTTTTATTGTGTTCATTTGTGTTCATCTAAATGTACATTTTATCAAAGAGATAACAGAGTTCACAAACTGGTCACACAGAAAACTACTGTATAAATTAACCCTCAAACCACCGTATGGGGTCAAAACTGACCCCAGGCGTATATCAACATGTGCCATTTTGACATTTCGAGTCGAAAACAAAATTCCTTCTATGAGTTTGTTTGTATATATGTCTTATAACTTCTCACAAGTTTTTACTGAGATTGGCTCATTGTTGATTAAGTTATCGTAGAAAGTTTACGCATGGTCCAGTGGGGTCAAAACTGACCCCAGCAAAATCTGCACTCATATTCCGTATTGTTTGATACTTGTCATCTAGAAACATGTATGATAAGGGTTATTATGATCATAGTGTCAAAATATAATTTTGTAGAAACGTGAAAAAACAAATTTTTTAAATGTACGTAAAGATTAATGACGTTGCGACGTATTATGACGTCATTTATGTGATTTTATTGACGAAAACCAACAAATTGGGTATTTCCGTATAATTCAAAGGTACGCGATATAACTTAAATAGAAATTTTGTATGGTAAATCATGATGTATCCAAAGACGTTATTTGTAGATGACAATAGGAACGACGTCAAAATGACGTCATAGAAATTATATTCATTTCAGGGGGGATTAGGACATTCCAATTTGGGCCAATAATACATGCATCCCTATGGGGAAGTTGACAGAAATTAGGTGTCATTATCTCAGGAACCAAAGATCCTGACCAAGAAAACTTACCCTCAAATTTTTACCAGTTCTGTAGACTGTCATCTATCAGAATTACGAGAACTTCTATACGGCTAGTCTCCGGGGAAACACCCCCGAGCGAGAGCACTTGAGTCAGTCCATTTCCCTTATAAGGGCCGATCGCGACCACCACACTATCTCCCGGGGGTCCAGAAGACAAAAAGATGAAGAAAGGTCGTTTTTGTCAACAAATTCTAAAATCATGAAGTCTGAACTGTCATACCCACCCCAGACTTGCCAAGAGTTCACCAAAAAGCCCACCAAGAAAGGCTTTCAATGTTTTAATGTCCTGTTTATTCTTGAGCTCTCTCACCGTAGGGTCTAGGCGCCTGCGCCAATACCATCATCCCCCCTTCTAGGAAAATCAGGTTCAAAGCTGACAGTTGTCAATCATCTCACACAGTGCGGTGTAGGGTAGTAAATTAAAATCCTGAGTATTAAAGTTCTCTGACAAGAACCAGTCCCCTGGGACCCGATCACTCAACAGGTGTCAGCTATATAGGGTTATGATGGCAAACTCATAGGTAATATGGGGGAAAATTGACAGGAGAAGAAAAATAAGTCAAAATATGATCACCTGAGTACAGAAGGGCTTTGCCAACTATAGTCCTACCCTGTATTTCCCCTTTGCAACCTGTCAAAGCAGAAAAAAGTCCATCTAAGGGGCTCTGACCACCACACGGGACAGGTGTATGCAAGGCCCCGGGCATAGAGATGACCTTGACAATGGCAAAACACAATGTTTACCAGGTCCCGGACCACTCCCGATTACCCGACACCTACTCCCATACCCCCCCCCCCCCAGCACCTACCCCCTGCCAGGTAGACACCTACAGTTCACCCCCTAGTATACAGGATCCTTTCCCGAGGAGACTGAGTTTGGCTGCAGGGTTAAAAAGTAAGGAAAAAGGCCCAAAATCCTAAAAATGAGACAATTCATGAATGAATATGAGTCAACATAAGCCTATCCCTTGCTTAGATAGCAGATTATAACTGAAAACCCCATAGAAATAGCAGAAATGGCTTGCCTACACTTCTACAGATTCCCTTCAGGGGGGATTAGGACATTCCAATTTGGGCCAATAATACATGCATCCTTATGGGGAAGTTGACAGAAATTAGGTGTCATTATCTCAGGAACCAAAGATCCTGACCAAGAAAACTTACCCTCAAATTTTTACCAGTTCTGTAGACTGTCATCTATCAGAATTACGAGAACTTCTATACGGCTAGTCTCCGGGGAAACACCCCCGAGCGAGAGCACTTGAGTCAGTCCATTTCCCTTATAAGGGCCGATCGCGACCACCACACTATCTCCCGGGGGTCCAGAAGACAAAAAGATGAAGAAAGGTCGTTTTTGTCAACAAATTCTAAAATCATGAAGTCTGAACTGTCATACCCACCCCAGACTTGCCAAGAGTTCACCAAAAAGCCCACCAAGAAAGGCTTTCAATGTTTTAATGTCCTGTTTATTCTTGAGCTCTCTCACCGTAGGGTCTAGGCGCCTGCGCCAATACCATCATCCCCCCTATCAAGTTACACTAGCGAAATCCGCCATCTTGGTTCCGCCATCTTGAATTATTTTAAATGCATTTTTTCATCATATAACCTAATATCACAATGAAAATGGCCCAAAACGATTATACTAAGATTGTTTCTGTTTGAATAAACATGGTAATGATGAAATTTGGGGTTAAAATAGCCGGTTACAGCTAATCTAATTATATCGTCCGCCATTTTAGATTTTGACCGATGACGTAATCAAATATGCATAAATTATGAATATTAAATCATACAAGTGATAGCGAATAAAATTGGTTGGTATTGATGTAAGAAAATAAATGCAATTTAAAAAGACAGCCCTAGAATTACACTGTAAAATCCAAAATTAGCGACTTTTTCCAAATATGGCTCTAAAAAATCGGTTTCCATAGCAACATGAAAACATTGATTAGATATTTCATTAAAGTCAAATTGTTGCCAACGAAATTTTAGCAAAGGTGACCAAGTTCGGTTGTTCTAGCGTAAGCCATTCAGATGCTATATGACATCAAGTGTTGGCGCAGGCCTCAAAAAAGCCTGTTTGTCTGAATAGCGTTAGTTGCAAAAGATGATGTTCCCTATTTTTGCATAAATTATGATAATGAGCAAAAATTATTCACACCTAATCATGTCAAACTGTCCCTTATAGATTACTTAAACTATACATATATACAAACCACGAAAATAGTCACCAATAAAGCTGTATTTGTAGAAAACATTGTGGGGTCAGTTTTGACCCCATACGGTAAGATTAGTCGTAAAAAAGCTACGGTGGTTTGAGGGTTAAAGAAGACATGTTCTGATCTTGATGATATTGCAGTTACCAATGCACTTGAGCCTGTCCTTTTGTACATATACAATGCCTGGTCCAAGAATATCTACCCGGTAAATGCAAGTGTTTCCTAATGTACATGTGTAGGAATAAAAGGAGGATAATACAAGCGAGGAAAAAGTACCTGGAATGTCAATGAGTTTTTTGTAGACTGAGAGGAATGAAGCCTCTGCAGCTTTGCTCCTTTTGGACAGGTTATCCACCTAAAGGCAACAACACACATGGATATAACTTAAGTTTATAAGTAAAGCTCTAGCAATCAATTTCCTGGAGAAAACAGACAACATCTTCGGGGAGACACAGAATGCAAGGATTTGCTACACCTGTATGAATACATGTATAAGTTGAAGAGTAATGTATTTTGTTTGCTGTGTGAATGATGTGTCTCCTTGTGGATTAAACAACCCAATACAGAACCTTTTGGCCACAAATTATGTCTGACAAGTCTGGCCAGCCAACTGCCCTACAGCAATGAATAATTATCTGATAAATCACAAAGTGCTCTGGGTACAAGAGACTTTCTCTGCCTAATCGGACTGAAGAAAAAAGGACATAGATCAGCTTTGAATTGTAGGAACACTGACTTTTCTTTCAAATCAAGGAATATGTCCTTGACATCTGTACAAACTATTATGTAGTTGTTTATTAGCATAGGAGAGAACACAGGTGTCTTTTGCTGAAATTGTACTAGAGTAAAAAGATCAAATATCTGTTGGACAAGAACTTGTCTCGGTTTATTGAATTCATTTGCACAACCGTTACAACACAGTTAAAGGTAGAGGGAAAAGTCATTTGTCTTTCAGTAGACATGCTTTTCATCAAACAGAAAACTGTCGGAAATCAATACAGACATGTCACCAACTTACCCCTACACAAATAAAGATAAAGCTGAATAAGTTAGCAATCAATGGACAAAATAATGAGACTGAGGAGGGAAATAAGTAATGGTATGGGTCATCGATACTTGTGTGATGTATGTGAGAGGTTGCAAATCAATACAAATCTTAGATGCAACAAAATGAAACTTTACAGATTTCCCCATCTACAATTACAGTCACTTCCCCAGGGTCTGTCACTGAAAAGCATTTGAATGAAAAGTCAAGAATGAGATATGCAAGGACAAATATGAAGTATATGACAGTATATGAAGTAAAGAAAAGGGCAAGAACTGATTCAATGCTTTGAAATCGACATCATTCATTCAGTCATACTTTTTTTTAAACTACAGCTGCTGTCATATATGATTTTTAGAAGAGCTACAGACATCACAGCTGCTGTAGTAGTTATGTACAGTGGGCACATTGGGAATTCTATGAAATCAGAGGAACCTTACTGACCAAGACCCTAGAGAATTCCCAACTGGTTTGAAACCATTTTCAACTTTATCCCTTCAAGTTCTAGACTACATGTACATTTAACATATTAATGCACAGAAAAAAGATCCCAAATCAGTAACATCAGGCTTACCTCAGCTTGGAAGCTCTTCAATAAGGGTGCAACAGCTTTTCTTATGTCCTGCAGCAAAATAAATGAATGTCAAAGTTTAAGATCCGTTCTATCAAGGCGGATTCCAAAGTTGGGGGGAAAACCTATCAAATTGGCATTCCCAATCAGCCCCCACTTGGGATTGATAGTTCTACTCCCACCCAAGTGCTGCTCCAAGAAGATACAAACCTCAAATTTATTCATACCACCATTAAACTCTGCCCCGTTCTCCATTAGATGGCGGGTGGAGATTTATGGTCGTCATTAACAGGGGACCGGGTCTCAAATATGACTGGATCTTCATGTACGACAGCGCTTTGATAGCTTAATAGGACGAGCTAAACGCGTCTTGTGCTCGGTGTTGCGGAACAATCGTGCTGCGATAGGTACGCATGATGGAAACTTATGGCGTGGAAAATCATCTTTTATCCGATGGGCCCTAATCACCGGCAATTTCTTGATTGGTGACATGTGAAGTCGGAAAGGGGAGTTTTATCTATGGACGGATCCTTGCTTGATTGAATCAGGATGACAGGGCAAAACAAGCCCCAAACTCAATAACCTGTAGATCCTGAAAATTGGTTTTCCAAAGTTCAGGGAGTTAATGGCATCAGATATGTGACACTTTTCGGGATCTTTGAGAGCAAGTTTGGAAACTCTAAACGTTTGTCACGTCTTCACAAACTTGTCAATGGATGTCCAGACTGGAAGGAGTTAGCTTTATGATGGTTCTACAAATGGAAATCAGCAGTAAACTGTCAACACATGCCTTTAACGATTAGGTTGATGTTCTTCCGAATGGCCTCTTTGCATCGAACATTCTAAAATAGGCCCAGCAGCAAACCTTGTATTACATGTACATATTGAATGTACTGAATGTCTCAAGTATGCTGCAAAAAAGTGTCGTAAGTAACATCAATAAGGCAATACAGCACCAATGAAAGTTCTTCTGCCTGTCTTCATTTTTCCCTTATCATTAAAGGAAAAAAAAACTCTCCTCTCTCTCTAAAAACAAATAAAACCCAATTGGAAATATCAGATTGTCAATTGTGCAAATTGTCGAATTTTGATACAAACTTGACTTTTGATGCCAACACAGATATGCAGGCTAGATTTACCACTGCAATAGATGTCAGTAACATTGCAACGATTACAGTGTAACACTAGTACATGTCAGATAAATCTAAGATGACACATGGTGTACATGAGATATATTCCTGTACCTCGGGCGTATTTTTCTTGAACTCCCGGCTTTGTTCAATGAGTCTCTTGCGGGACTGATCACTCTCATCCTGGCGGTTGGCCAATTCTGTTGCTGTAGAGTCCAGCTCTTTCTGGAAGTAGAACATAAAATAAAATCAACTTTCTGGGACAACAGTGATTTCTTTAACATTAGTCATAACAGTGTTTATACACCACTGGTCCAGTGATACACAATTACTCTGAAAGGGTAGTGTTATGTTATTTTCTCCCTCTTTATTCAGCCATTCCCAATACTTACCCTGCTAACATCCTATACATTGAATCTATCTGCGCATGCTTTTTTGGTTGCCACATTGATATTCGGTACACTGTAATTCATTTACGTTGAATATATCAGACAGTAAAGCGGAAATCAAATGACTATGGCTGGATATGTCAGCGCCTATATGTGAGACAAGTTCACAGTAGCGAAGTGACCACGAAAACTGCATACTCAAAATATACAGCAATTTTTTAAAGATTTACAGCAACAAATTGGTTGAGTTGCAATTGCAACCTTGAAGCTGGAAAAAAATAGTTTTTCATGAGCCTTGATCAAAGTCAAAATGCTGATAACATGATTGCCCACTGCTGTATTCAAGGTCAATATTTTTTGCCTTTAACAACTTGTGTATTCAGCATTTTGACATTAGCTGTTATATGTCTGACTGTAGCAACACTACTAGCTATAGTGTATAGCCAACTTATCTGTTTACATAAGACCAGGCAAATGGTTAATTAGGAATTACATGTACATGTACATCCCCTTCCATTTCAGTCTGAAAACAGCTGCACTTTGCTTGCAGACATCAGTTACACAATTATACTGAAATGTTGAGTTTTTTGTTTTATCTTATTAATGATTGATTAAACTCGGCTCCAACCATCAGAGAGCACAGTGTGCGCTGCCAAGTCCTGAGAACAACTAAATCAGAATCTGTAGATTTACATACATGGTGCATTCCCAGGAGACGTCAGGTTTTCTTGCAACTTTGTTGACAGGCATGGCCCAGATTTTGTATGCCACTTGGGTCTGCCCAGAGTTATGAAAAATGGCCTCATATCCTGCCTGAACCAGCGGCCTGGAAAGTTTAATATTGGTGAGGCATTGGAGGCAAGATTGCCTGTCCGTCCCCTCATATCGCCTGGCAACTGGTGAGTGTTACGGCTGCCCTATGATATCATTGGAACAGTCCACTCTCAGTTAAGGCAGGGGGATGCTGTCTTAATTAGTCACATTCATCCTATCGCTACTGTTTTTGCATCAGAAAAAATATAGTGTTTCTTGGTTACATCGATACAGACGAAAAGCACAGTTTTTCAAGAAAGATGTGATCATAGCCAGTAAAAAACAAATATTGGTAGATAGATAATGAAAATAATTGGTTTTCAATACCACACATTGTGATTCTTTCAGTAATATCCAAATAAACTTCACCCAGAGCAAAGAAACATGCTTATTTTGTTCCAAGGACTTTATCAGTCTGAAAAGTGGTAACATTGTAAAGACAAGTTAATGGTGTGGCCTGAATTAAACTTTGAAAGCCTTCAGTATCTACTGTTACTGGGCGCTGCTACAATATGCAAGGCTCTGCATCTAGTAGCACTTTTCTCATCTTCAGCCTAAAGTTTAATACTCAGTAACTTTTATAAAGTGTAATAGCTCATTTAACTTTTTTACTTGGATTTTAGCATGGTCTTGTTGTCTCTATTGCAAAATCCTACTACCACAAACCACCCCTTCTGTCTACTCATTTGGTACAGTCTCCCTATCAATATTCCACACAAGGCATATCCAATAAAATCAATGGCGGGTCGGTTGATCCCTGCATAACGTAGATGGAAAAATCCCATTAGTTGCCATGGCAACAGCTAATATAATGTGTTTTCTGACACGGGAGAGCCACCCGCGCTGCCGCTATTGATTGCTCTCATTATCTAGCAGGCATTGCTTGTATAATCAATTTTCTGGCCGATGCAGGGAGAATGGGCGCTCTGTCCATTTTTCACTCATCCCCGGCTAGAAAACGTTCCTCAGTGTAACTTTGATAACGAGTCAAACACCCTAGGCGATGAACTTAGTTGAAGCTGTGTGCGCGTGATAGCATTCAGTACCGCCACAGTCGGGGTATTGGATTCTGTTTGATTTTGCTGCCATCCTCGTTAAATTTCGGGGCAGAAATCAAATAACAAACCGGTTGGGGGACTCTTCGATATTGCATGTCAAGTTAATTGCAATTTCTCGATCGAAGGCATTCGATACCACAAGATGAAGCAATACAATTTAAACTGGGAGGTTATTGATTTCAATTGCAAAAATGAGCAGAGAAGGTGCAATACTGAGAACCCAGCTGTGCCCATTGATTCAATTTGTATTGATTACCAATCGGAATCAAAGCCACTTCCCTCCCTCTCAATACCGGCTCTGGGAGACCTCATGAATCATTTGCATGACAGCTGAGCTCACAACAAAACTTTTGTGATCTATGGAGCCATGGTTGCTTGAAAGGTTGGTCTGAGCAATGATCAATATGCAGGGATAAAAGGTGTTATATACTGGTATGAAAGAAAACTTATCATTATTAACTTTCTTTTAAGCATATTGCATTTTTGTATGAACTTTGATAGATCTCTAGCAGCCTATGGTGCCAGTCAACAGGATATAATTTGTTATACAACTTCTATTCTGTATACTTCATAACTTTCTTTAGCTCTAATCGCTTCAGAAAAAATCAACTGGCTTTTGAATGTCTGTTTATGTCTTTGAACATCTGAGTTAGCTACAAGGTACATGTTCGGATGTACTGTATACAGAATTCATTCCTCCATAGAAAATGAATCAGACTTTTGGAGTAATAAAAGTCGACATTCCCATCTTGTCATAAACATGGTACATGCAGTTATGATCAGTAACACTTCACGTAGTTCACGTCTTTTCTGCAAGAAGCACTGTAGAGGTGACCATTGTACAGTGTTGAATCTTCATATTGCAAGCTGGTCTTCACTCAGCCCAGTAGATGTACATGTATGCCTTCAGCCTGAAGTAGCCTGGGCATCTAGATATAATAAGGCTAAGCACTCAGTCGTCAGTCCTGGAGTCTATTTGTCTGGCATATCAGACCTTTGCAGGCTTTACCAAGTCTTCCCCTGTAAGTTTTCTAGGGGCAAAACAAGCTGAAATCCTGCCAGAACATCTCATTATAAAAATGACTCACATCCGATCCCACAGGCAAAAGTAAATGAATTGGCCAAGTTGACACATACATTACCAATCTCGGTATGATGTATGTGTAAGCGCTAATAAACCTAACAGTGTATGTGCTTCTGCTTGAGTGGTCACAGAAATGGATTTTGTATGAGGTGTTAGAACGTGATGAAGAGTTATCCATCAAAGGCTTTCATATCTTCTCCAGGGACAAAGCCCAATCCTCTCCTCTGGACGATGCACACATCAATCACAGCCATCAAGACTTGTGCAATCTTTTTTTTAATAAGGCTGTGTAACTACAAAAAATTCCAGTTAAAGGTACAGCAGTATACCTGTACCTACATGTAAACAAGTTTGGCCAATAAGTTATAGATGTTGTACATTTATTTTGTAGCCGACTTTCTCTTTTAAAGTTTTATTGAAAAATTGTTATCTTTGCACAAGGATTTACAATCTGAGTATTTACAAATTCACCTAATTTTCAATGGGTTAATCTTTTGAGACAGGATTTAACTATATTCAGTCTACTCCAAACAAATAATGGTATCCACTAGAGTTTTATTTTGTTCAGGTACAGGAACACTTGATCTTCATGTCAAAACCTGTATCTTATGATTATAACAACCCATACACAAAGTCTTCACATCACACACACTTCTTTGCTTCTGGAGGTTGAACTCTTAGCAGCTAACTTCTGACAAACTCACAAAGCCATATTTTTGACATGGAAGAAAAAGGTCAATATTTATTCAGACTAATATGAGGTTAACCTTCTCCCTGCTGAGGTAACCTTTTGCATCAAGTTTATATTGGATACAGGGTTATGCTGCAGGTGGAAGGTTGCAGGGATATACTCAGGCCTCCAAATCTCCAAACTTGAGAACAGAAAATCACAAAAGCACCTGTTGATATATGTACCCAATGGATGAGCTGTCTCTCATGAGTTTCATCAATGCTAATATTGGTGTTTTGATTTGTTATAAGTCACTTTTATGGCTGTTAGGATAGGTAACTTTTAAGTTTACATTTTAATATTCTAATTCTTTCTGTGTATCCAAATGACCAGTGCTCCATACAATGTATTTTTGTCCATGACACCTCAGTTGGGATGCAGACAAGGAGGAAAGCCGTTAGTCCGTGCATTACTGTAGGACCTGCAGGCCTGAAGTGTGTCCGTTATGATTGGTGAGGCTGTTCCACAGGCCCACAGGTGGGGGCTTTGAGGAGCTTAACTACCTGCTCAGTGGAGTATCCATCATGTTAATCTGACAAACACATCTGCTAGTAGGAGCTATAGCTGCTGGGAATGTTCTTCTGTACGCTGAGCAGTGAGGAGGGGAGTCATCCTTCGCTTTACAACTCCAGCAGTCCAGGAGACAATTCTGGGCAGTAAATCTGATGCCAGTTTATAACCAGTTTCTATGAACATAAAATCGTATATTCATGCTTTATGCAGCTTACGCATACAATTGTCTTTACTTTGACTGTTTATGAATGCATGAAGCGGTAATGTAAAGCTTGTTGTACATTATGTAACGTCAGAACTTAACAAGCCCTCTGGGTTTTCCAACACTAACATCCATCAAAACTAGCATGACTACATGGTCATAAGAGAAGTACTTTATCACCTCTTCTTTTTACTAGATAAAATGTTTCCCGTACGCTAATGCATTTACCTGCTAAGGAAACTTAAAACCAAGTTAGAGTTGGGCATTTTTGATAAAGACATAACTGAAGGCACTTCTTTTGTTTTTCTTTGCCAGTGACAACCCTGCAATTCAGATTTAAAAATATCATATATATAATTAGCTATACAGTAGGTATGGACATATCTTGACAATTACCAGTTCCAATTATAAAGTTAATGAATTTTATAGAAGATGTAAAGAATCATACCATTCTGATTTTCTGCAATCTTATTCCATTCAAATTAGAAAATTTAATTTCCCCAAAAAGGGCAAAATGTTAATAAGTATCATCATCAAATCAAATTTTGATACTGTCACAATGTCATAGTGCAAAGAACTGTGAGAAGTTACATCTCAAGCAATACTGCATGGACTAGCAATGACTCTGCCCATGGGACACTTCAGTATGATCCAGAAAAACACATTTCCTATATTTCTTACACTTGATTTGTGTAGCTATAATAATGTATCATTGGAGCTGACACTGGCATAAACTTCTGTGACTGGAATAATACAAGCCCCCCCCCCTGCCCCAATGGACTGTTCTGTCCAGAAACAACACAGTTTTCAGACAGTCAGAGTATAATTTACCAATTAAACAAAGCCGGTCCAGTTCTGGTAAAGTGAACATCTCTCGTCCTTCTTGGGAGAAAACAGGTCCTGACCAAAATTCCTTTCAGAAAAATATTTATCACCATAAATATCAAAGAACAGTACTCTGCTGGTAATTAGGGGCACACACCACATGGCAAATGTGAGGGTCTCTGACCTGTGTAGCCTATGTACAGCACCTGTCCTCATCTATCATTCCACATCTGAGACAGAAATATGATTCTACAAACATTAGTCAATTAGACAAATTGGGGGAAAGGGACTCCTCTTATTGGGGCATTTTTCCTTTCAGGAGTCCAAATTGGTCCTCTCCAAAAGTGCCTACAAGGTAAGGTTACAACAATGCAATTTGTTTTCTGATTCGAAAAATACCTGTAATGGTGAACTGGACGATCAACATGAAAACAGTATCACTATCACAGTATCACTGAAAGTGAACGCTCGTTTCTTTTTTCTTTTAATCTTCAAGGACAATGGATACTACAAATTAAAGATCATGAATATGAGCAAGCACACTTCAGAGTTCTTGGCTCTTTGAAGTTTGATCATTTCCAAGGCTTTGGTAGAAGATAAATGTGGCGGCCGAAAACTAGAAGGGCAAACATCTGGAAACTTATGTTACACTTTGTTTCTTGGCCTACAAATGTCTAGTTGAATCTTAAAATAAGTTAAATGGGTTTCTGCCTTGTCGGTACATCCCTTTCAAGAATACTTCAAAGTACTTTGTGGACTTCAGGATTTTACTGTTCCATTTGTAGATATTCAGTATACGACGCTTCACATTGGACTGGTATATATACAGGGATGACTGTAGAGCCGTTTCTGTGACCTACAGCTTCTAGTTCTACAATGAAGTTTTTCTTCCAGACACAACTTCCATACATTTCACATTGACGACCAATGCATCTTAACTCGAACCCAATTTGATTCAAATCACCCCATTAAAGCTACAGTATTCTCGGAGTGGTGTACCTGGACTATTAGATCATATCAAACACAGGAACACCATAGATAGAGAGCTCTGATCATCATAGTTATTACTACACACACCTTCTATCTCATCTACTTTATTTATTGCCAAGAGGAACTTTTAGTTAGGCCATTACTGTGCGGCTATAGCCCCAGCATACTAATCATAATTGCAATACAATTTCCTTGGTAATGCCTCACAGAGTTATCATAACTTTGGTCGGAGTACTTGGCTATAAATCTACCGGCAATTTTCATTCATGTCACACCTCCCAAAATTGCCAATATTGAGGGTTCCCCATCGACGGGCATGCATCACTGACATTAATACTGGCTATTTCCTGAGACCTATAAATTTCAACGTTTGGCAATGACAGAGAAATTGATATTTTGTCCTTCCCACCAGCTTTGAAGGACTTCCGAGGCAATGTACCATACATATGCCCCGACCATCAAACTCTGGGCATGTGGGGAATGAAAAACAGATAACTGGATATAAATGCATATTAGATTTGTTGCACAGACCACAAAGCTTAATAACAGTATACATACATACATGTACATTGTACATCGAGGCCTTTTTGAACAGCATCTATACATGTTTATGTATACAAAACTAACACTAGTAACAGGAACATAACTTTCGTCATGTAAACAGGACACATAATGTACATACAAGAATGAATTTCTTCTATTTTTGCTGTCACTTAATCTTACTAACACAAGAATCATTCAATTATGTTTATGACAACAAACTTGACATATGTGACAGGGTCCTGCTAGGATTCCCAGATTTTTAATTTAAAATCTTTATTTGGGATGTGGGGTGGGGCGGTAAATGTGATAACAGATAAACCAATACTTGTCTGCAACTTGCTGAAAATCAAATTTCATTATCAATTCTTGATCCCATTTCATAAATCATATGTGCTAAAAACCTTTTTGTCTAGACAACAAAGCCTTGGGACAGAACCTTTGTGCAGTCTGTCAATCCATGAGAACAACATTAGATATTCGTTCCAGTTTACATGTCAAAAGATCAACCCATTCATATCTACTGTGAGACTAATTGTACATTCATGAGGACTTAATTCAAAGCTGGGAATATTACTAGTAATCAACCCTTCAGCTTAATATTCAGCATACCATGTCTGCAACTTGCTGAAAATTGTTCCTTTCTGTTGATGCATACAATTTTTTCTGCCACAATAATATCAGAGAATAAAAAGTCTAAGAAACTACTTGCAATAACAAGTCAAGAAAGTTACATTAACTTTTAATAGTTTAAATTCTTAAAAATGGGGTCAAACAAATGGTCATTTCAGTATACTGTAATACAATTGCAAGTATGTTGGCAAATTACCTTGTAATGGACAATTCAGATTAATATCTTAATTCCAGCCACTGTTCTAGCCTTAAACAGTCATCAACAATAACTGATAGTTGACAGCTTGGAAAAATACAGTATTCAGAAATTTTACAGTTTCTCGTGTCTTAATCTCTCTTATGGTAAAAAGCTGTTAATTGACACTTTTTCAGCATTGATCCCAACACTGCATGTACATACACACATGCAGGACAATTAATAATCCTAATGATATTACATATGAATTAAAATCCATGAATCTAGAGGGCGGAGGTTTCAGCGCTACTTGGTTTGAGTACAACTAGTACTGTATTGGATTCTTCTTCATAATGCATCCATCCTTTTTGATGAGGACGTAGCTTTTAAGCTGGCAGTCCCATGTAAGGGGGTGTCAAACCTCTGCATGTAAAGAACCCAACACACTTATCAAGTAACGGTGAAAGTATATGGTTGGCTGAAAACACACTTGCTGTAGCGAAGCTGCCATACTACAAGCTACTTGAAAACCTGATAATTCACCATTTTTTATTGGATATATCAGTTAATCACATGTATCTAAAATATCTAGTTAGCAACTTAAACACACTTAACATTCCATTATGTACTTAAATTTACTGGGCGTCATTCTTGCACTTCCTTATTTGTATGCAGTTATCGTGTACATGCATTTGCTGGAAGATAGTGACATTTGCTGGAAGATAGTGTACTTTACAATGTAAACATTGGGGTCTATACAAATAGTCTTGGCAGTAGATTGTAGAATGGCAGTAGATTGTAGATCCTTGTCCCCATAGCTGCCACGTCAGCTCAAGTGGACTGCATGACATCTCCTAGGCGGCCCGGTTTTTCGGCCTGAGTTTTAAGTCTCGTTCTGTGCGTCTTGTCCACTTCATAAATATCAGCGCTCTGTGTGCGCAATCATTATACTACACAGTACGCACAACTTTCCTTTGACATTGAACTACCGTGAGCTCTCTCTGCTTCCCGTATCGTGCGACAACTCCACACATTAACAGATCACTAAGAAGGGTGTCAACTAGTGCAAAGAAAGTGCGATTTCCGATGAAAAGAGTTGCCAAAAATGATCCCCCCTCCCTCTCGCAACAATTTCCCGAGTCCGACGGCCTGGCGACTTCTCCGTGCCAGATTTTCGCGGTTTGTTTTCCATCTAAAACACTTCTCAGAAACGCTGTGACTTAATCATCATTAGGTAAAACTAATCATTATACTCCTGTAGCAATAGCGGCAATGCAGCAACACAAACCAGCCTGATAATGCAGGGAATCCCCCGTCAGCAAACAAAAGCCTGCACTCACAACAAACGCGCCATGTTGGCTTCTAATTGATTGATCCATAGCTGATAGCTATCAATTTCTAGGAAGAAAATTCGCAGAAAACAAAGTTTTAGGGACCACCGTTTTGGATCACGACTTAAAGAAAGCACCGGGGAAGAAGTGTAGAGGATAAGGAGGAAGCAAAACTCACCTGGAATTGGTGTAGATCGAACTGTTTCCAATATTCCAACATGGACGTCGCGCTCCCCGCCGCCATGTTGGCGATTTGGCAATTGTCAATATCAGACCGGACCACTCCTACATTTGCGCGGGGAGGGGCAGCATGGATTATATCATTTCAGCATTTTGGATTGCAACTTTCTTTGATAAAGTTACAGATCGCGTGAAAGAATTCTGACTGTCCCTAATCAATATGAATTAGAGATGAAAATCGCATAATTGAACTCCTTGAGAAAATTACAATAAATCAAGAAAAGTTCTAAGTAAACAATCTAGGCACAAACTAGTAAATAAAAATTGAATGAATGAAAGCATTGATTCCAACATTAAGGTTGGACGCTGAACATGTATTCCAGAAATTCAACAGACACAAGTAACCAAGTAAGGTACGAATATTTAAAACTTTTGAAATAACTTTTGCAAGACAATAACGTTACCGTTATAAAACAGACAAACAATTAAACTGAAAGATTATACTAGAGAGCCACACCTCCAACAAATGATCACCCGTATTTAGTAGCACCACGCAAAACGTGGTAACGTTATGTGGTACTGAATCTGAAAATTCCTAGTTAGAATTCATATTTTCTTTATGAGATAACATATTAGGATTGGCATACATCCCACGACAAAGAACCGCTTTGCATTAATGGTGATTGCTCCATATCTAAAACTTTAAACTGTGACACAATACAATGGTTGATATATATATACCGATACAACTGATCTTGATGCGAAGTAGACACTTCTATACATGATGCATTGACTACAACCCTCCAGTGCTACATACAGATCTTAGTTCTCATCTTCAGCATGTAACAGTGCGTTTAGATAAAAATGTACTGGCCTACTATGCCTTGCACTAGTCACACAGGCGTTGATCTTATTTCATAATCCAGAACAAAACCCGAGTTCTGATATGCCCGACGGGACAATGTTTAATATAGTTTTCGCGAGTGTAGATCGTCTACATTATCAGATATCTGTGTGTACTACCGCTTTCACCCTGTGCAAGAAATACTGTATATGCCTTGTGGTCTGTATATACGCATGCAGCTGCATCTCCATCTCTCTCTCTCATTTCTATTCACTGTCTCTTTCTCTCTCTCTCTCTCTCTCTCTCTCTCTCTCTCTCTCTCTCTCTCTCTCTCTCTCTCTCTCTCTCTCTCTCTCTCTCTCTCTCTCTCTCTCTTCCTCTCTTCTCTCTCCGTCTCTATGCTGTAGATATTTTTAACCTGATGGCGTTTAAACTCCCTCTCTTGCAATGTGAAGTAGTTTGCCGGTTACTTTCCTTGATTTTTTTTATACAATTGAATTGAAATTAATATGCATCATTGTGATGTTTAGGAATATCTACTTGTCGGGAATTGAGACCATCATAGCCGTCTGTACTGAAAATAAAGATAGACAAATTTTGAAATGGCGGATGGGAGGTACATTGTACCGTCTAACATTTTCCTCACGGCTTCACCCACGCCGAGTTTAAAAACGACCCTGAGTCGCAGCTCTGGCGATAAGCTTGCTTGTATATTTTTGCTGTTTGACCATTACAGTAGTGCTTACTTAATGGTCGTTAGGGGGGCCGGACTCAATCATTAGCTTGGCGCGCAAATCATCCCTATCGATCACGTGACGGCTCCCCAGGCGGTCTGGTTGTTCAGTCGTGCTGTGTAAATGACTTTCTCAAGGGCGAATCTGTGTTCGACACACCTATTATAGAGGACAACGGTAAAAAGAAAGTTTTGTTTCCTATAAAGCGTTCATATATGTTGTTTTTGTCTATGCGCATTCCTTAGTATATAATAACGAGCTATCAAAACTTGATCTTTTTTATAGATACGTTATCACTATTTTTCTCTTTTATTGCTTCAAAGGCACATTATGCAAGCCGGTGATCAATGGTCATAGATAATTTGATATGACTAGTCACACGCATGCCGAAGTTACGTATGTAGCCGTTTACATATGATCACCGTCGTCCTACCACAGTTTGTAGACGTGCTCTATAGGCCCATTTAGACCCTCCTGTGGGTATCCTAAGAACCTATCTTGTTCCCATGCACAACGCAAAGCGTTAATCTCCGCCCCAGGACGACTGTATCCCCGGCTTAGACGTTCTGGACTGACTGCGACACCGAGATAGAGCTAGTTATCTTTAGTTCTGCTTTAAGGAATGTTCCGTTAGTAATAGTTGCGTGTTTACTTCTTTTAGGTAATGCATCCATAGCTCTTAAAGCTTTAAGTTGACATCCGGAGGCCTAGAACCAAGTGTAGGAGGGAAGTATGGGTCTCTGAGAGAGGGTCAGTGGATAGTGCCATGCCATCTCCATATCCAAATGATCGACAATCCCGGTGGACTACCGGCAAGTGCAAGCTGAGATGCACAAATCGGTAGAATTCGCACTCATGACGGTGTGGATTTAAACTTGAAAATAATAACGCCTTAAGGACACAGCAGAATTAACTGAAAGTATCAATCACAATTCGCAATTCAAGTAGATAAAGCGTGTCATGTCAAAATAAAGTTGTCAATTCTGACAAAATCACAGAATCCATGTATTATGAAAAATTTGGACTAAACGTCGACTTCTTCTAGCCTCTACCAGGCTCCGCGGGATGGCTGGAAAAATAGTAGAAATTGGCCGTAATAGAGTGAATAGTGTGCCAAGGGAGTTAGCTACGGAGAGAGGACAGTCTGCCATCCTCCCTTGGCACACTATTCACTCTATTACGGCCAATTTCTACTATTTTTCCAGCCATCCCGCGGAGCCTGGTAGAGGCTAGACTTCTTCCACTGCTGCCAAAAAGAATTTTGTTCAAACGCAATGAATGTAGATTTAGTTAATCAGCAGCTGTTATCCGTAGCCACATGTCCCTACTTGTCATTGTCTTTGTTAGTTGTGTTTGCCCTGTTACTGGCATTAACATTTCGCGGACATAAACACAAATTATCATAAATTCATTACATAGAATTTCTTCCAAAGTTGCACTTGTATGATGCATCAACAGAATTTTGCAACAAAAACTTTCGTCCACGTTACGTTGTAAAGGAATTGCGCGAATGTACTCGACTGAACTGAGAACTTTGTTTTTGTCCTTCTCCGTGTACAAATGACCGCTATGTCTGCTAACACAATCCCAGCCGCGGCGCAGATATCCAATCGAAGTATCGACAGGTCAAGCCTTCAGAAGAAATTCTAGCGCCACGGCATAATTACAGCAAATCAATTTTAATCATGCCGCCGAGGATGATGGATGAAACGGACCTGGTTGGAAATGTCAGCTGGCGATGGAATAATGAGCAGATCAATACTGATCGATCACTTCGCCTGACAGGTCGGTTGGAGGAAAGTTTACTTTCGGCACGAAGTCACGGTCGATCCATCGATCCGACGGCGTTGCGGGCCGGCATCGGGCTGTACACCGGGAAACTCGCTTGTTTTACCACCTATTTCAACCTTTTGATTTCATGATTGACGGGTGTGGCGTGGCCCTGAGAATGTCAAAGCGCACATAGTGTTACTGTACTCTCTGACAAACACGTTATGACATGGCTGTAGAACGGATTAACAATCTTTGTTGGCGCAACCACTGCGGCCAGTTACATGTACATCAAAAATGACTGTTGTGTTTCGACTAGCACCGGATCATTTCTATGATTGGGAGTCCGTTTGTTATTCAAGAAAGGAAACAAAGATTTATTCTCACATCATCGTGTTACAATTAATCCCTCGCTGTCGGGCTATATTAGGCTTGCTACCTTGACCAGAGGCAGGACTGCAAGAGGAGCGTGATTTAGTCAGCCTAGTCGAAATTACCTACAACATCCAACTCAATGTCAATGCCAATGGTTCCTTTAAAGAGGAGTGCAGCCAAAAATGAGAGTACACGTCCGATCTGCTTCTACTCATTCAGATCAAATGGAACCTTGATAAAATTAAAACTGGCGACAACGACACGCATATGTATAATGGACTAATCGATCAATATCGATCATCTTGGGTGACATTCCTGCAAAAAGGCTGGCGAGAAGTTTTGGACGCTTTGAAGGTAAGCTGAAGTAAGGGACGGGGTGAGGAAGCTGGCATGGGGGATCAGTGAGTAGATGGGTGGAAAGAATGCGAGCCAGAGCTAGAATTACGAAAAAAATAGACGGACATAGCGGACTAGATAGCCTGACTAAATCGCGCTCCTAGCGGCTGGTCCGACCCAACGGTCACCGCTCCCTGTCTTGGGGGAGGGGGTCATTAACCCCAGTGAGCGAGATGATTGTGTAAACACAGGCTAGCGGACTATATAAAACCTAGGTTTCGTGATTTAGTCAACATTGCTTGGCACATAGTAACCTTTACTGATGTAGCTCTCTGGACGTGCTACAGTAGCACCTGAAATATTCACCAATTCCAACCTTGCACAGTTAAACTAGATAGAAACGGAATCCAACGCCACCCCCTCCCTCACGGATGTTACATGTTCGATACCTCACCTGGTCCAACTCAGACCATCTAAGGCCTGTGTCCACTCCCCCGGGGGTACCTCCTATTGATTGATCGATGTTTTTCGAACGGGCCTGAAAGCCGAGATGAGATTACGACCTTTATCAATGATAATCGATCAAACGAAGTGTCAGCAAAATGCACGGTCGATGGCTCCTGGGACGGACAGAGTTGGCACCTGGAAAACTTCCAAATAGAACTTTTCGCCGTGGAGAGGTTGGTGCCTGCGCTGTCGATCACGAGGTATAGGTCAAGGTTGTACTTTTTTTCACCAATAGATGAATGTCTTATATGTTTTCTGCAGATCCAAAAAAGCAAAGCAATGCCGTTTATGAGCAAAATCATGCAATCGTATTACTATATTTTGCGTAACTAAGCGTACAATTAAACGACCAGGATATTTTTGCATTATAGACATAATTGACAAATGTCAACACCCAAATAACGTAACAAATAACACCCAAATTGTTCATACTACATGCATTTCTCTTTCTAATCCGGTCGAGGAGAAGATGAAATCCAAACGTTGCAGTGCTAGACACCGACATTGTGTTATCTTCATTGGATATCGAAACATGTACAGTTGCAACTTTTCCCAAACTCTCTCAATGGGGTATGTGGTTTGGGAAAATATCGCTAGGTATCGTTCCTGTCTGCGTCTGTATATGAATGTTGCATGGACGCGAACATTCTATGGTGGTTACCTTTATGCTCTTGCTAATCCATTGATATTTTTGATGGGCTCTGTCTCTGTGACAGTAGACACCTTTAGGACTGGACAAAATCAACTTGGGTGCTATAGTCTCGCGGGGCCGGCAGAGAATTACTTCGGCAGCCCAGGCAGTTATGCTCCGGCTGGCTGACAACTCTGGATCCCCCCCCCCCCCCTCCCAACGGTTATTTAGGTCGGTGGACATGAATGTCTGGGCTGCCGGAGAAATGCTCTGCCGTCCCCGCAAGAGTCTGGCACCGAGGGTAGCACAAAGAAACAGAAAGTCACAAACGTAGCCTAGCGACCCTCTTCGATATACCATCCTCATTCATTCCACTGTCCACTACTGACCAGACTACCTCTATAATGTAGTGCATATATGAATATATATAAAGAACGAATAAATGAGATAGATAGAGGTAGATGTTTATTGTATAAAGATACATTTTGAACCTAGATGGATGGATTATTGACTTTGATTATCTAGCTATACAGATTGATATAGATATTGGGATATGTATGAATTTATACATCAATTTATCTATCTATTGTCTCATCATTCAGGCTTCAGTTCTCTAAAAATCAGAGATTGATACCATTACATGATTTATTCAACTTCAAGTCTTCAACCTGATCAACTCATACAGTATTATCATAAATCTTGGATCCCAATTTATACCTGAGAACATTGCAATTATCAAAGTTCAGCCCAAATTGGTACATATGTATGGGTATACTTGTTGTCTCCATAGTAAATGAACATTTGATGAAGGCATGATATATTAAAAGTATGGACCAAGATAGCAGCCTCCTTAGTTACATGTATAGAGTCCATTCCGAGTCACCGCGAGGGTTTTATAATAATATTTGTAATCATTTTGAAAAATTTCTAATAAAAGAATATCTGACTGACAATAGTTCTAAATTTTTCTAAAAGATAAAATACAAAAATATGAATTTATTTGAATTTAATTAGATAATTTAGAAATATTTTGAAAGTAACTGCACAAAAACCTCTTTATTTGTAATAATTTCTAAACATCTACGTGATTATTTAACTTTTAGAAATATTAACAAGAAATGGTAGAAAATGGTCATCAATGGTAGAATGGTGATTGCCCCCATTAAAGTAGGTGCCAATCTGGCCCTTCTGTCTGCCTTTGTACATCTTTAGACTTCACTGCAGGACACCGCTCGGTCCTTTGTGGAAAGCATTCTTCCCTAAACTTCGTAAGGATGTGTGAATTACTTTCTTCCCAGCCCTCTGACCTATTTATAGAGATGTTACAAATAATGGTAGAAAATGGTAAGAAATTGTAAAAAATTGTAAATAATGGTAGAATGCTGTTACCATTATTTAGAAACCATTGTTAACATCATATTCTACATCATGAATATTTGTAAAGTTTTAGAAAACTTAAGAAATATTTAGAAAGTTTAAATCACATTCAAAATATTTCAAAAGTATCAAATCTCTTACACAAATAATAACAATAACTTGAAAATAGTTCTAAATTCTGACAATAACAACCCTCGCGGTGACTTGGAATGGACTCTATGTATTGTTGAATTTAAGGTGGCAGAACACAGTATTTCGCCTATGGGGATTTCTATAGTTAAGGACCACAAACTGACTGAGGTCGACGCCGAAAAAAATATAGTACGGTGCATTTCTGAAGCACGACAAATGGATATGTTTAAATTGAGGGTACATTCTACAATATAACTGAAAACAAAAAAAAGTTGTGGTTTTTTTACGTTCTGGCGCCCTCTTTGGAATGGGGTCATGCGAGGTCATACGAACTGCAGCCGACTCACCCAGGCTGGCTGCTGCAAAGGTCACGCGCATGTATACACCGAATCGGCAAGCTTCACAATCTTACTCATACGATCGAAATGCCGACTTATTATGCTATCATTCAGTAAAATTCATGCCTCGCTGGCTTTCACGTTTAAGTGTATACATGCGGTCCACGATTTAGTGCGCACTATTTTCTTACCCCGCGTCATAGACCCCGGGGGTCGCGGACAAATACTGTGTACTGCCACCTTAATTATCTCTAGCTCTACAAATGAATATAAAGATCAGTATGTTCATAGTTTTTTTTGTTTTTATTCCAATAATTCAGACGTTTGTTTCTTTAAACGTTAGAGATTGGTACATCAATCTTTCAAACCTCAAGCCTTGAGTTAAAACCAACCTTAAATCAATCCTGTCGACCATGTACACATAGCCTATGAGTCAAATAAGTCAAATCAAGATTAGCTGAATCAACATTTGATAAAAGCATATGTAAATATGAAAAATTGTGGACACATCATAAATGAAGATCGCAACCTCCTTGATCACATGTACTTCTCCAGCCATTTCAGCATCTCAAGACGTGCCCCATCAATGGCTGCTGCATCTTTGTCATTCTCTTCCTTTTTACGATGTGCGAAACCGTGCGGCATTCCTTCATACACCGTGACGTGGTGTTCCACCTTGCAAGACTTCTTCAGCTCTGTCTTGAGAGTTTCCACCTAGAAAGTTGAACAGTCATTGTTTATTTCAACAGCGTAAGTTCTATATTCCTGTTGTTAATCTTTAGAATCAAAAGACGAAATACAACATATTCTATTGTCTCAATACAACATAATACTTGGGAATGTTGGGATACTTAAAAGCCTATATAACATCACAGATACCAAACATATCAAAGCTACTGGTAAAACACAAACTGTGCAAAGTCAAAGTTTCAATGCTCGTAGGGTACTGTGCTAAAATTCAGGAAACTCACAAATGTTACAACTACATGCACATTTCATCTACTGTAAATCACTTTAATATAGCGACAGGAAAATATGCGGTTTGGGGAAAATGGAGTAGGTCACTGCACTTAATTCTAACGGTTTGAACAAACATTACTGTCTCAAATATTGGTGATCAAATATTAGCGATGATGAAATTTTAGCGGTTGACAAGTGACCGTTAAATCAGCTAAAATTAAGTTACAGCTAACATATCAAGAATTACAGTATTAGATAAAAATTACCTGATCCAAAGGAATTACGCTGTCTTTTCCTCCAAAAACGAAGAGCCCAGGTGCATTCAGTAGTCCAAGTTTCTCATCATCTATACCACGCATACCTACGTATACAAGTAAGACAAGGGGGGAAAGTTAGAGTCATATCACGATAAAGAAATACTGATTCAATTCCTTGTTTTTGGATCACATAAGTCATTCAGGATGTGATCAACCCAACATGCTCAATCTAGCACAAACAGTTTAAGACTGTCCTTGTTTTTCTTGTTCCAGGGAGTGATTACAATTGTTTTTGGCTTGTCCGTCTGTGTATATTTCTGTACTTATGATTATATAAATGCAAAGTTATGTATTTTCCACCTTCCAGGCATGCCACATGATCAGATTATCGGTATTATTATCAACAATCAATCAATTCTGGGTTTAAATCTCTTAAAATCATAGTTCACCATAGAAGGCCACTCCACACTTGAAGTCAGTCCGGTCCACCAGGCAGGCGTGCACAGCTCGACCTCCCCAGCAGAAGCCCACACATCCCAGCTGTTCTACACCACACTCCTGCTGTAGGTAACCCACTGCTGCATCAGCTACACTGGGCACATCAGAAGGAACAATGGCAAGAGTTCATGGCAGGCGTTAACTTTTATGGTCTTACTCACAGTTCTCAGCCCACGGACGTCTGTTTCCCCTTCATATACATTAAACGCTGCTAACAGATATGATAATGCCCCTAACGCTACTTGTCAATATGATGTGCCAAGAATGTGACAGTTGCGACTTTGTTGGAAACACATATACCTATAAACAATACTTGAGGGTGAAATGACAAAAATCAAAAATATCAAATATTCAATGATATTTCTACAAATCAGAAAGATTCCTGTCCCAACTCTCTCCCTCTGTCACTAGTTCATTTTCATACAACTGTCACAGAATTGTCATAGGTCCTGTATAGACGCCGTATAGACAACATCACATAATATCAAATCGTGTTGTTCCTTTAGAGATGATCAATATGAAATGAGTGCACTGAAATAACAGCCTGTGAATACCTGCATTGTTCGATCAATGTGTCGATGATAAGGGTCTAAAAGATGTTGAATACTTGTAGTATATATCAACTTTGCTGGATACACACACATATCAATACGGTATGTGTGCGTATCCAGTATATAATCTGAACTCACGTATGGATTTTATTTGCGTCCTTCGTCTTCATCCATTCAAAAAAGGTGCTCCAGTCTCTGTCAGCGCTCCATGGTTCTGCACCTTCAAATGCATCTGGAAGAATGGCCCTGCAGAAACGATATAGTATACATGACAGACAACCAGGATTACAATATAGTTATTTCAAATACTGTCTATTTCCCATCTGAAACTGGTGTTATTTTTCATCTAGTATTTACTCCCAGCTAGCCCTACGTGACACCTCAGTGAATAACGTTAACGTTACATATCAAAAATACACAGACAAACATGCCAAAACTATACTTCACTCCCTTGGGTATCAACGTACTTGTAAAGTATTACTCACACATATCCATTGTTAGCTATCATGTCCACTATGTAGCGAGTGTTGGGCAGCTTCCAGCCGAAGATGTCCATGTAAACCACGACTCCCTTCTTGGTCGGAGTTTTGGGCGTGGCCAGGTACATGTCGACCCCGCCCACCTTCAGCTCCCTCCCCATGGAGCCATACTCCAGTCTGTCCCCGATACAGCACGGGGTCTCGTTGTTGCCGTTCGCCATTTTTTTTAGGGTAGCGAGTCGGTAGGAGTTCCGGTAGTAGATAGGAGATGGCACGCAGGGTAGGTTGTGCCGTGACAAACACAACCGGACAGGGATGTTCTGTGAAAATAAAATAAAAACTAGTCTTTGTCGATCATTGTCTAACCTGGTCACAAGTCTCTCACAGTCACAGGGCTTCAGCCTATAGGCTTTGTATCGCCGTCTGGCCAACAATTCAATTCCCGTTGATTTACCTTCCTAAATCCGATTTACTAAAGGGCATACCAGTGGGACTGAGGCAAAATTTGCTTGAAGGCCGCATGTTGGATCTAACGTTACTATCCCTATTACAAAGCTACATACAATATCGTAAATGTGGGACATAAAATTGCTAGTAACTGTTAATCGAGGTTTAATATACTGCTTCCAAGGCAAGTAATGAGTTAGCGTGTTGGGATCCTTTCTGTTTGTTCCAGGTTAATCCTTGGCCAAATGTTTACCAACAGGTATTTACTAACGGTGTTGAGTTTATGTTAATCCTTGCCTAAAGGTTTGCCAACGTTACGTTTAAACGTCTTTCAGTCACTCAGTAAAAAGGTGGTTAAAGACACAGTAGAAGCCACTTCCACCGTCCAGATTTAAACGCCTCATCATACTTTTGTCAAAGCTTACGGCCGCGTGGCGCGTTGGATACACCCGATCCCTCGATCTCGGAAGTTAAGCAACGCGCGGTCCGGACAGTGCTTGGATGGGAGACCAACCAAGGACGTCCGGATTGCTGTAGCCTCACGAAGCTTTCCACGAAATCGTCTTCCGGGAGGGACGTAAAACGGGGGTCCCGTGCTCGAGGAGGTGCCTCGAACACGTTAAACAGCCTCATTACCCTACACATTGGGTACCTGCCTGTGGCACTGGCTGCAAATACACCTGATATTATATTATTATTAAGCATTATAAGCGAAATTCCCATGGGTTTTAAATGCATTTCAAAAGGTTCGCAAATCTACAAAACTAGGTCACCTGACCACATGCGGACGTTTCTGGCAAAATCCTCCGTATGATTCGACACTATTGTGTCTAGGGAAGTTATTATAGATTTTCATGCTGTATCTCGATGCGGAACTATCGTTTTGTTGATAAATTCAACACGAGTTAATACCTGTAGGATGAGCGTTGAATCCGTTGTAAGACTGGTCTTGCTATCCACTGACCAGTGCCACGCTCGTTTGATCTGTGACCTTTAGACTTTGACTATTCCATTCACAATTCCGTGGGGGATACCATTTTTTTTCCAAACTCAATCAAAGCCAAAACATGTGGGCTATAAAATTGCTAGTAACGTCACATGTAAATGTACAGGTTACTGCTTCCAAGCCAAGAGTTAGCGTGTTAGGACCGTAGGGCGTATGCTTTTCTACTTTTCAACAGATTTTAACTGAGTGTGGTAGACTACCCTGGTATCCAAACCTATTGTATCTCCCGAGTCTCCGCTTCGCAAATATTTGCGGAGAGGAGACTCGGAGCTTTGGCTACAAGAGACTGAGAGCCAGGAAGGAAATGCGACAGTTTTGACAAAAAATGTTCAGAATTTGTTTATATATGTACAATATAAATCAGATTAACATTCTTTCATGCATAATATTTTGATCCCTGTTACAAAGCTAGCCCTGGTAACTGAACATAAATTTGATATACAATACAGTGGTTAAAGATTACGAGGACATATAAGGCGTTTATAAAACACAAGACTTCGGTACTATATATAGTTTTTTTGTAGGTAATCCCCACATAGATGAATATATGATATGTTTTCTGTGGTTACAACATCTGAAGCATTCCGTTCAGTGCCTCATAGTTTGTGAGCAACATCATGTTTTCGTATACGGTAGTACTATACTTTGCGAACCCAAAATGTACAATTTGACAACCTAAATGTAAGATTATTGGGAAATGTTAACACCCGAATAACGCAACAAACAGTACCAAATCATTCATACTAAGTCACATGCATGCATTTCCCTTTCGAGTTGCAACCTTTCTCGATACGTTTCAATGGTGTATGTGGTTTAGGAAAACATCGCTAGGCATCGTTGCTTTCTACATATAAATGTTGCATTAACACCAGCCAAAACATTGTATGGAGGCTTCCTTTATGCTCCTGCCAGGCAAATCCACTGATAGTTCTGATATGCTCTGTTTATGTCACATTAGATAACTTTGGTGTCTAAGACACGAAATGGTACTAAAACCATAACGTGTTTGCCAGAGGTAAAATTGTGCTGAATGAAAGAAATAGACAGTCGGAGACGTAGCCTACGGCCTTTTTCGGTATACCAGCCCTCATCGCAGTCCATTATTGACCAGACTTCAGCTCTATTTCTATTTGCAAATCGACCATCTATCTACAACTACAGTGCATCTATGAATATCTATGAAGAACGAGATATTCATTACATAAAAGATCAAGTAGATAGATATACAGATATACATTCTTTCTAGGATACGCATGGATTTGAATCTGTATCTTTATTATCTCATTGTTCAGACAGTTGTTTTCTACAAGTTATTCTAATTACGGACTGGTATAGATATGCTTTTCAAGCCTTAAGCCTTAAGATAAACCAACTCTTTTTTCAAAACCTTATTCAGTACAATAAGACAAAATGACAAATCAGTACACATATGCACACGTGCAAACGAATAGTATTTAGGAGATACGTTAACTAGCTTGCCAGATTTTCTAAAATGATCGGTTAAATTGTTCTGTTTTCTGCCCACCTTTTCTTCTACAGACCTAAAATGATCGATAAAGGAAACTGAACCGTGTAGTGAAATATTTGAAGTATGGCGATTCTTGTACACTTTGGTAACAGAATGATAAGGTTAGACAAGCTTGACACTCCTTCACTTAGGTCGATCCCCCAGGATGTTCATTGGATAAAACCAATTCTTATAGCATTGGTATCGAAATCATGTACTTCTCCAGCCATTTCAGCATCTCAAGACGTGCCCCATCAATGGCCGCTGCATCTTTGTCATTCTCTTCCTTTTTACGATGTGCAAAACCGTGCGGCATTCCTTTATACACCGTGACGTGGTGGTCCACCTTGCAAGACTTCTTCAGCTCTGTCTTGAGCGTTTCCACCTAGAAAGGTGTACAGTCATTGTTTACTTCAATAATGCAAGTTCATGATTTATGTTATTAATCTTTAACAGTGCAAGACAAAACACAACAATCCTATTGTCTCAATACAACAGAATATTCAGGACACCTGAGAGTATGTAAAAAGTTAAGGGCGTGATGTCATTGATACTGAAAGAATCAACTGTGCACAGTGAGTCTACTAGTTTCAGTGCTCGTAGAGTACTTTGCTAAAAATCTGAGAATTCACGAATGTTGAAATGCTACAACTACATGTACATGAACATTCTATCTTATAGATAAAAGCTTACCTGATCTAAAGCAATTACGGGATCTTTTTCTCCAAATATGAAGAGCCCAGGTGCGGTCAGTAGTCCAAGTTTCTCATCATCTTTCCTACCAATACCTAAAAGTCACATAAAGGAAACAAAAATTGGTTGATCTCAAAATATGGCCAAACCAAATTAATCTCTTGGCTGTTGGATCACGTGTGCTAGCCTGAGTGTCATCCTGTTTCAGTTCCAGGCTCTGCCTTCACCTGGCACTAAAACAGGATGACACTCAGGCTGCACAAAATTTGGTACCAGCAGTAGAAAAAAGTATTTCTAGTTCCAAGGGAGTAATATCAGTAATGTTCTTGGTTTGTCTGTCTGTGTGTGTTTATGTACCCTCAATGTGATGTGATGAATGGTCAAGGGGCAGCATCAATCTCTTAGCAACATTTGCTTTTTATAGTCTGGTTTTAAATGTTCTATAAACATAGGACACATCAGCTCACCATAGAAGGCCACTCCACACTTGAAGTCAGTCCGGTCCACCAGGCAGGCGTGCACAGCTCGACCTCCCCAGCAGAAGCCCACACATCCCAGCTGTTCTACACCACACTCCTGCTGTAGGTAACCCACTGCTGCATCAGTTACACTGAACAAATCGGACGGAACAATGGCAAGAGTTCATGGCAGGCGTTAACTTTTATCATGGTCTTATTACAGATGCCGTATAGACGCCGTATAGATAACATCACATGACCTTCGTCGAGAGCTACCCATATATCCAACCAAATATCATCATACATAATCAATCCAGGGGTCCAATCAGAGTTATGCTGACTACAAAACCAATATGGTGCGTTTGCAATATGGTGCGTGTGCCCAGTATATAATCTGAACTCACGTATGGATTTTATTCGGGTCCTTCGTCTTTATCCATTCAAGAAAGGTGCTCCTGTCTCTGTCAGGGCTCCAGGGCTCTGCACCTTCATATGCATCTGGAAGAATGGCCCTGCAAAAACAACCATGATTTTTTCTATATATGACAGAAGACTAGGATCACAATGCAGTTATTTCAAATGTTGTCTATACCCCCCCCCCCCCCCGCCGGAACTGGTATTATTTTTCAGCAAGTATTTTACACCCAGCTACATCCACTACGTTCATGTGATTTCCTCAGTGCATACACGTCAACAATACACAGACACACCAGCCAAAACTATAACTAGGTATCAAGGGGGTATGAACTTGTGACGAGTATGACTCACACATAACCATTGTTAGCTATCATGTCCACTATGTAGCGAGTGTTGGGCATCTGCCAGCCGTAGACGTCCATGTAAACCACGACTCCCTTCTTGGTCGGAGTTTTGGGCGTGGCCAGGTACATGTCGACCCCGCCCACCTTCAGCTCCCTCCCCATGGAGCCATACTCCAGTCTGTCCCCGATACAGCACGGGGTCTCGTTGTTGGCGTTTGCCATGGTTGTGTCGTGACAAACACAACTTTTACTGGAGCGGGATGTTCTGTGAAAATGAAAACAGCTGGTCATCCACATTCACGGTATAACCTGATCAACAGTCTCTCACTGAGGGCTTCGGGTTCGCAGTCCTCGGTACTATATGCTTTACATAGCAATAAGCTCTCCCCGGAGATTAACCTGCCTATACACTCAATTAACAACGAAGGGGCCTTCTAGTGGGGCTGAGACAAAGTCTGCTCGGACCCGCATGTTGGATCTACTACCTATGTTCGGGCCCTACTGGCAACATCTGTTCCACTGGGTTAATCGTTGCCAAAATGTTTGCCAACGTTACGTGACGTCTTACAGTGAAAGAAATGACACAGTAAAAGACACTGTCACTGTCCAGATAATCTAAACTTCTGAACATACTTTTTTCAAAGTATTACAAGCGTCAACCAAAATTCCAATGGGTTTTAAATGCATTTCAAAAGTTTCGCAAATCTAAAACTTGAACTAGGTCACCAAATGCGGACGTTTCTGGCAGAACAGCCTGCGTATGATTGGACTCCACTGTGTCTAGACTTTATGGAAGTTATTAGCTTTTCATTCTGTATTTCGATGCGAAACTATCATTTTGTTCATAAATGCAACACTAGTAAATACCTGCAAGACTAGCGTTGAATCCGTCATAAGACTGATCATGAATTTGGCGGGACCACTGAGCTAGCCAGTGCCTGGCACTCGTCTGATTTGTGACCTTTAGACTTTGACTATTCCATTCACAATTCCGTGGGGGGGGGTACCCTTTTTGTTTGCAAAGTCAATCAAAGCCAAAATATGTGGACCATAAAATTGCTAGTAAATGTACAGCGAGGTTACTGCTTCCAAGCCATGAGTTAGCATGTTGGGACCCTTACCTTAGGGCCTATGCTTTTCGAAATTCCACAGGTTTTAACTGGATGTTCGGTAGACTAGCCTCATCCTAACCTAGTATTATATAGTTCCTGAGTCTCCTTTCCCCATATATTTGGATGCCAGGCTACGGTAGACTGAAAGCCATGAAACGTGACAGTTGTGAGGAAAAAAGGTTCAGAAGTTGTTCATATATGTAAAATGTAAATCAGATTAACATTCTTTCATGCAGAATATCTTAATCCCTATTAGTATTACCAAGGAGGTTATATAAAACCTCCTTGGTATTACAAAGCTAGCCCTGGTAACTGAACATCATGATATAGAAGTGCGAGGACATATAAAGCAAAGACTTCAGTACTACAATATAAATATAGTTTGTGCACAGGCTATCCCCACATAGATGAATAGATGATTGTATGATATGTGGTTACAACATCACGCTGAAACATTCTGTTCAGTACAGCATAGTTTATGAGCTTTCGTATACGGTAATCTATATTTTGCGAACCTAAATGTACAATTTGACCACCTAAATATTTTCATTCAACAGGTGAAAATGTAAGATTATTGGCAAATGTTAATATCCAAATAACGCCAGAAATAGTACCAAATCATTCATACTAAGTCACAATCATGCATTTCCCTTTCTGATATCCTTTGTGCTAGTCCGGATATCTCGAGTTGCAGCCTTTCCCGATACCTTTCAATGGAGTGTGTGTGGTTTCGGAAAACCTCGCTAGGTATCGTTGCTATCTACATATAAATGTTGCATTAACGCCAGCCCAAAAAATGTACGGGCTTCCTTTATGTTCCTGTCAGGAAGCCACTGATAGTTCTGATATGCTCTGTTTCTATGACATTAGACAACTTTGGTGTCCGAAACACAAAGTGTGACTAAAACCATAACCTGTTTGTCAGAGGTAAAATTGTGCTAAATGAAAGTAATATAGACAGTCGCATACGTAGCCTGCGGCCTTCTTCGGTATACGAGCCTTTATTCATAATAATTCAGTCCACCTGTCCACTATTGACCAGACTTTACCTCCATTACTATCTGCAAATCGATCATCTATCTACATACAGTGCATCTATGAATGTATATGAAAAAAGAGGGAAAGAGAGAAACAAAGGGATAGATAATTATTACATAAAAGGTAACGAAAATAGCTGGATTATTGAATTTGATTAGCTATATACAGATACACATAAATTCTATGGATTTTAATCTATACTTTTATTGTCTCATTACTCAGACAATTGTTCTCTACAAGTTAGAGACTTTTCAGCATCTCAAGACGTGCCCCATCAATGGCCGCTGCATCTTTGTCATTCTCTTCCTTTTTACGATGTGCGAAACCGTGCGGCATTCCTTCATACACCGTGACGTGGTGGTCCACCTTGCAAGACTTCTTCAGCTCTGTCTTGAGCGTTTCCACCTAGAAAGTTGAACAGTCAATCTTTACTTCAATAGTGCAAGTTCATTATTCTTGTTGTTAGTCTTATAAAGTCTTGATTCTATTGTCTCAACAATGCACGAAATGGCCTCGGCTCCATTTCGTACGTATTTACACAAGTCGTGTAAGTGGTACCTTGAGTCCCAATATTTGGATGCCCATTAGCCTGCCGAGAAATATACGGCCCCGGATCCGTTCGGATCACGTCAGGATACTTCAGGATACGTCAGGATCCGAGGCCATTTCGTGCAGTGCAATGGCAACATATCCAGAGTAGTCAGGAGTCGGGATACTTGAAAGTATATCTATAAGATACTGGTAAAGAATCAATTGTGCACAGTCTAGTTTCTATTCGTGTAGAGTACTTTGCTAAATATTCTGTCATTCGCTGATGTTGAAACGTTACAACTACATGTACATGAAACCTTACCTGATCCAAAGATACTACCGGGTCTTTTTCTCCAAAGATGAAAAGCCCAGGTGCTTTCAGTAGTCCAAGTTTCTCATCATCATCTTCACTACCAATACCTACAAATCAGATAAAGGAGAAAGGTATCTAGATTCATCATATAAGGCTACACCAATTCAATTTCTTGGTTGTTGGATCACATGTGCCGTTCTGGATGTGAATTAATCCCCAAATACAAGATTTTGCACCAAGCTTTAAGAAAGTCCTCGTCTTTCTAGTTCAAAAGGAGTGATATTTAGAATTGTTTTCGGCTTGTCTGTCTGCGTATCTGTGTATGTTTCTTCACTTATAAATGCAAAGTTATGTATTTTTCATATTCCATGCACGCAGCAAGATCAGATTAACGGTCAATCTCTTAGCATTTTAAAGCCTTGTCTTAAATTTTCTAAAATTACAGGAAACATCGGTTCACCATATGCATAGAAGGCCACTCCACACTTGAAGTCAGTCCGGTCCACCAGACAGGCGTGCACAGCTCGACCTCCCCAGCAGAAGCCCACACATCCCAGCTGTTCTACACCACACTCCTGCTGTAGGTAACCTACTGCTGCATCAACTACACTGGACACATCAGAAGGAACAATGGCTCTGACTACCTCTCTCTTCTCTCAGTCTCTGGAGTCTTATACTTATAGCAGGTGTAACTTACTTTAGGTGCAGATGTTCTTATCTTACAGCTTTGATTGATTTGTGACAGGTGCCGTATGGAAAACATCACACGATATCAAAATCTTATTGTTGCTATAAATGATGATGAGAAAGATCGTCATGAAATGAGCATAATGAAGTTTGTAAGAGAGTAGCAGCCTGTGACTACATATGTATTGGTAGACTGTGCCAATGATAAGTGTCTATAATATGTAAGTCATAATGTAAGTTGAACTCACGGATGAATTTTGTTTGGGTTCTTCGTCTTTACCCATTCAAGAAAACCGCTCCAGTCTCTGTCAGCGCTCCATGGTTCTGCACCTTCAAATACATCTGGAAGAATGGCCCTGCAAAAACGATATATGTTTTAAACATGAAATGACGATCAGAATTAGAACATTTCACAATTTTGTCTCTTTCCCCTTGGAAAACGTGTTTTTATCTTTCTGCTTTGCCTTCAAGAGTATTTTACTCCCATTCAGCCTTACTTCGGTGCATGCTTGTTAACAATACAATCAGAGATGGCAGATTTCACCCCTTACCCATACTGCTTTGCGACCCTTCCAGTCTCACATACAGAAATAGCAGCACCGAGGGTATATTGAATTTGAAATGTTGCACTGCGTACATCGGAAATTGTAGAAAACCGACACACAGACAGGCACGCACGCACACGCACGCACACACACACGGTATTAATGAATTACTCACACATATCCATTGTTTGCTATCATGTCCACTATGTAGCGAGTGTTGGGCAGCTTCCAGCCGTAGACATCAATGTAAACCACGACTCCCTTCTTGGTCGGAGTTTTGGGCGTGGCCAGGTACATGTCGATCCCGTCCACCTTCAGCTCCCTCCCCATGGAGCCATACTCCAGTCTATCCCCGATACAGCACGGGGTCTCGTTGTTGGCGTTCGCCATGGTTGTGTCGTGACAAACACAACTGATTACTGGAGCGGGATGTTCTGTGAAAATCAAAAACATTTGGTCATCCACATTGTCTAACCTGGTCATTGTCTAACCTGATCACCAGTCTCTCAGGAGGCTTCAGACTGGGATATCTCGCTCGGCAGAATTAGCATGTACGTATATAAAAAGACCACATTCAGTAAGTCACCCAGTGCGGAAGTGACTTATTGCGTAGCAAAACGGCCTGCGCCTGGACATTGGGAACAAAATGGGCTAGAACTTCTTAATTGTGCCATCTCATTCTGAATTTTGATGTGGAAGTATTATTACTACAACTTTAGTGTTGTTTTGTCCATAAATTCCAAGCAAGTAAATACCTGCATGGTGCCACTTGGCGTTGAATCCGTCGTAAGACTGATCCTAAATTTGACGGGACCAGGTGCCCAGGGGCTATAGGGCCAGTTGTTAGAGGAATGTTCTCATTGGAGACAAGCATAAGAAGCACTAAAACAACACCTTGTGAAAGTACTTACCCAAATTTCAATCTCAAAAATTCATCTCCACCACGCAGCCACAAGGGTATACTTAATAAACAGGCTGTTATCCAGCTCAAACGACGAGCACAGCTGCCGGAAGTAAACAAAGCTTTAACCTTTGACCCAGATTTCGGTTATATTCATCCGCTCGGGGCAGGCCTGACCCAACAACACAGACATGTTCTTACGCCAACTAAACTGGTGCAACTGAACAAATTTTGACCAAAATGGGAAAGCTTAGACCCTACCTGTCCCTTCTAACCAAAAAAGTCTCCAGATTGGGCCAAAATTTTCAAGGAAAAGAAAGGTTTTCAAGGATTTTAAGTTGGCACTACAATGCCCCGGGGGTCCACTGTAACGTCTACCCTATACTGTTCACACTTCGTCTGTGTGTCCTTGAACCTTGGCATTTGACTATTCTATTCCACGTTCCGTGGGGGTGTTTTTCAAGGAACAATAAAATGTATCGTCAATGTCCGACGAGAAGAGTCAAGCGAAGAGTTAGCGTGTTGAGACCTTTATTGTTTGTTAACTATCTATATATAACGTTATAACAGGTGTCAGTTTTTTCAGCGCACAGTGTATACGTGTATTTTGTGCGGTAGATTGAAATCCTGGGAAGGCGGCAGTTTTGACGAATTAAGTTCAGAGGTTGTTTTTATATGTGCAATATAAATCATGTCAACGTTCTTTTATGCAGAATACGCATTTTCATGTTGAATCTTGCGTCCCTCCCCCCTGAATTGTGAATGGAACAGACATACAACTTGTCAATACCCGGAGGTGCCATGTACTATATATATAGTGCACACAGTTCATTCAGGGACAATGCTCGCCGGGTTCCCCACAAGGTACAAACAAGGTGACTTTGGGAATTTCACTTCTGTGATGCTGCATTTGGACAAAGCGGTTTTGCACTGCACCTTTCCTCAGCACTAGACATGTACATCTAACGCAGTCAATGTCACTTGCCTATATATATTATGAAGTTCCGCATTGAGGAATCTGCTGTAAGATGATATTTGAAATATTACTGTTCTGTTGCTGTTATTTTCTATTCTGCTTGGAGAAAACCTTACCATGCAGAGAATGACGTTGATTGTCCGGACTGCCGCCATTGAGTATTATTGGGTGGGTAGAGAGAAGAAGGGACAATATACAATAGAGGCATCATTGATAAAATTACATAACTTTTAAGGCTTCAAATAAAAGCCCATGGCAATCTGGCGTCATATAACTACCAAAAATCGTCCGAATTTTGCCGAATGAGTGTTAATTTCTCCGCCGAGGCACCTCTCTGTTACCTAGTATATCCATTATTATGATATCAATTTATTATCAGCATATGCCTCAGCCCGGGTTTAGGCGTACCTTAATGATACTCTAGAAAACCATAAGGCAACTGACAGTTGAGTTACTCATGATTGACAAGTACGACCTACATACCTCTGTGCCTATAATTTAGGAAACGCTCTTGGTGAATAAATAAAAGACCAAATGTACCGAATGAACCGAATATAAGATGTACAACTTGATTCTGCCACAACACTGTTCTTTGTTTTAATATTTGATATAATTTGAATCAATAAGAGATGATTGGGGAGAACCACACAATATGTTCTGGCCTTGACGATTGCGTGACTGAGAACCCGCCACCAATGGTGGTGTAATGATCAATTATATTACAGGCAATGATGATCCTATTAACATACAACCGCCTGAAAAAAGGCACGTGTTTGATTCCAACCAATTGGTAACTTGGGATGGTGGGATGTGATACGCACCAGGAAAGTAATTGCCTCCCTACGCAGTCAACATCCCGGTCTTCAACAAGTTGGACATTCCTGCACTGTACGGTAACTTCGACTCGATAGAACTTCACAGTATACGTAAGTAACCGTTCTACGTTGTGTTTCTATTCTACTAAATGAAGACTTGGTATCTATAGTATCATAGAACTTTGTTGGAACAATAAGACATATCATACTTGCATTTTTTTTATAATCGCCATACATTGTTAAGTCTCCACATGTCCTCTTAATTGGATATCAAGTCGTTTCGAGGTAGTATCGAGACAGTATCGAAAAATATGGTTTTCTAGATGGTTTTCTGCTGATGATTTTTTCACTTCCTAGTTGGAACAATGAAGTAAAAAAGAACACTGTACTTGATGTTGACTCTATGTTATTTTGTTTTTGACGGCCTTTTCTTCAGCTTATTTCTCACATCACACAGAGCATAATAACGTCAATGTTAACTAGACTGCTAAAGTCAAGCTGTTTTCTGTTTTCTCCACAGTAATATATGCTGTATCTCTTTGCATAAAACTAATTCTTTGGTATGTGTCATGTCGTTCCCAGCGCCAATGTCATGGCAACCGTCTGACGTAATCACCTGCTGTTGTCATCAAAATAAGCCGGTTTGAATAATTGATGCGGACTTGCTAATTACCACACCATTATGAAAATGAAATACTGTCTCACAGTATATCAAAGCATCATATTTGTTGAATGCACCGTCTGGACAGTTATTTTTATTCGCTGAAGAACGAAAAAGTGGGACACACATTAAGCGCAAGTACAGTAGAAAAAGAAAACGTCACTATGAATACGTAAAATCCAAATGTTTGCTTTTAAATATTCTACCTGGTAGCAACACCGCGGCTGTATTATTTGATGGTTGGTTGGTTGGTTGGTTGGTTGGTTGGTTGGTTGGTTGATTGGTTGGTTGGTTGGTTGGTTGGTTGGTTAGTAGTGGCTGGTTGGTTGGTTGGTTAGTTGGTTGGTTGTTGCGGTGATCAGAAACGATATCTATTTCCGAAATGGCGATACCTCAACAAGATTGAACGCTGAGTGACAAAAACTAGCATACTTGCTATTTCAGAGAAACAGAGAGATCATGCGGTGTCAAAAATTGGCTACTCTGTGTTACAGAAGCATTTTTCCAGCTTTATACAGTTTTTCTATGTAAGGAGTATCATTTTGAAACAACGTAATCAAAGGTCTATTTCAGACAGATTATGAAAAATCAATTTGCACATACCGCCAAGAATTGGAACAAATTTCATAAAGCGTAATAAGTATATTCTAATAAGTATATAACTAATCTCGAAAACAGCACTGTCATCAAATGATGATGATCATTACATCATTTTCAGGTTATTTTCACGTTTGACAAGATGGGGTGTTGTGGCGGCAAATGTGAAAACATTCTATTCAGAAATGCAAAGGAGGACGACTTTGTCCAGTCAGCAGTAAGTAAAGATTTGATCAAGAGTGTACAGAGGTCGCATGTGCTGATTGCCTTACTGATTGAACATTTTCTTTTCCACTGTTGATGTTGGCTGCGAAATATTTTTTTCTAAACGGTGAATAAAACAGAACTGACACAAACTTATGAGTTGATATTATCATGTACATGAAGAGAGCATATTGATGTCAATCATAAATGTACACAACGTTAGTTATACGGATTTTATTGCTACACAAATTTCATTAGCTATAAAGATTTGAATGTATTCTTTTGTAGTACACGGGGAAAATGTTATCCACTTCTCGGATGCTGAAATAATCTTGATCTACCGTATTTTGTGCCACAGTGGGGCAAGGGACGCGCTTCCTACATAGCGTTCCGCGGGTTCTTCACGCTGTTCCTGGTCGTGTTCTTGGTCTGGCATCTGTACGACTCCTTCAGTCGCGACACGCTCTACTTCACCAAGGCCGACAACTGGGGCTACCTCCTGCTCGTGGTCTACTTCATCTGGGCGCTCGTCCTCGCCTGCGTCGGCTACTGTCGGAAGCATTCGTCCGAAGTCATTCCGCTGCCGAATGAAACCGAAAAGGAAGCTAAACCAGAAGGCCGTCTTCCCTGGTACTTCCAGGTTCAGTGGCTTCTCTTCAACATGAGTTTCACCGTGGCGTTTTTCGTCCTGTTCGCTTACAATGGACTCGTCATCAAGGGGGAATTCAACATCCAGGCAAGGCCGTTCGGCAATATTCCTATATATGTAACCTTGCTTGTCATATATAGGTCGGAGTATTGCTTTACTGTGAATTTTAATTTTAGGCTAAATCAAAATACAATTCATAATATATAACATTTCAAATTCTACATAATGTTCAGAAATGTTTTCAGTTTCAATTTCTGTGGACCATGGCATGTAGCTGTCAGTAGGAGAACTATTTAGAGACTACCATATCATTTTGAAGAACCGTTGATCATAGATTAATCTGAGAATATGGTCATACATAGTGATATTTAAGGCTATCATCTTATATACCAGAATTTATCTCAATGGACTTGAATAACAAATCTAAGTACATATAAACATGTAACAACCCCTGCATGGTATACATAGGAAAATACATTAAAAGAATGTCTAGACATTAAAAGTTCCTCCAATGATTGTAAAAGCCCAGCTCATCCCATACTACATGTATACACTCTTGTTTTAGGTAGATTAGCTTTATAGAACTGTAGTTATGTACCAGTAGATGCCATACTTCGTAAAGTTATGATCATTTAATATTATATAACTTGCCTACCGCAGGACGTGGCTGTTCACATCCTGAACTCCGTGGTGGCTCTGCTGGACACCCTGGTGTGCGGGATCCACGTCCGCCTGCTGCACGTCGTCTACCCCATGTGCTTCGGGCTGCTGTACGTCGTCTTCGTGCTGATCTACTGGGGCGCGGGCGGCACGGACGCCAAGGGAAACCCCTACGTCTACAGCATCATAGACTTCAGGTCAGAAACAGGCTCTATAGGCGAGCGTATTCCTCTGAAGTTAAGGCATGTTGATAATGAAGGAAAGTAAACAACAGGAGTCGGGAGGGTGGGTGCTGTTTTAACCTACTTGAAGCAGCGTATCTTTTGATCAGTGGACTGAAGATTCTGTAAAGATTGTCTGATACAGTCATTACTTTTACTGATCACCGCCATCGGCTAGCTAGAAGTAAGGACACATACCAAATACCAATAGACATGTTCTATATATATATATATATATCAGGTGTATTTGTAGCCAGTGCCACAGGCAGGTACCCAATGTGTAGGGTAATGAGGCTGTTTAACGTGTTCGAGGCACCTCCTCGAGCACGGGACCCCCGTTTTACGTCCCTCCCGGAAGACGATTTCGTGGAAAGCTTCGTGAGGCTACAGCAATCCGGACGTCCTTGGTTGGTCTCCCATCCAAGCACTGTCCGGACCGCGCGTTGCTTAACTTCCGAGATCGAGGGATCGGGTGTATCCAACGCGCCACGCGGCCGTAGCTGAATATTATTCAATGCGTTTCAATTGCAATCCTTTATATCTTTAAAGTTTCTATTACCAAATGACATTACGGGTTGCATGAGTAGGACTGAAACAGCATTTCTTCTCCCTACGATCAGAAATATCATGCTTGGCGGTCACGGAGTGGCGCCCCAGGCCATTGAGGAGCCAAAAGCGGCCAAAAAGCCATCAGCCAGCCACTAGCCACCTGTGTCACCTGTACCAAGATGAAACCCTAACCCCCGTGTCTGAGCCCTCAACCTTACTGTGGTTTATTTTTGGCACGTAGACGAAGGGTTCCGACTAACTAACTGACTAATTGACAGTTTCCGTAATTTTCAGCGGTGACCCCGGGCTGGCAGCCGGAGTGTGCGTCGGCCTGGTGTTCCTGGCGGTGCCCCTGTCCCACCTGTTCGTGTACCTGCTGTACCGCCTGAGGTGCGTCCTTGTGCGCATGTACGAGAAGAAACTGCAAGGCGAGCGGGAGGAGCAGGCCTTCCTGCGGCGCATGGGCAGGGCACCGATCTTTTAAGCCCCCTTCACATTTGTGCGTATGTATATACAAGTCCGCATGAGTATTAACATGTTTTGGTTTAGGTGAAGTTTGCAGCGGAAGAAGTCATTTGTTTGGTTCGATAACTAGGCTGCAGAACGGTGGGTAAAGGTGGAAACAACTTTTTCCTCGCAAACTTTACTGAAACCAAAAAAAATGTTTTAACATTAAGATGCATTAAAATGCGCAACTCATACGCACTTGAACATACGCACACGTTTTGATAGGGCAAAGAGAATGTGTTACAACAACGTCATGTGCACGCCATATTGCTGTCTATTTGTATACTGGTGAATTTCAGTTCACTCGTAGACACCGTTCAAGACAAGACAGTCGAAGACGCACAATTCTTGTCCCTTTCTTTTTTGTTGGGTTTGGAAATAAGTCGGGTAAAATGACATTTGAAAGCATACCGATAAAACGCAAGACCACCGCGTACAGGATTCACTATAATGCAATTAGCTATAGACGCCAATATAGCGGGCAGTGATATATTTGATACTAGTACTACGGGCTTGGCACCATCTTGACTGAATTGACTCTTATTCATTACGTGAGTGTATACGCTTCAAGCGCCCTATGCATTTTCACCTAGAGTGTAAAGATACGATAGCAAAGCAAAAGAAATATCATATATTGTTGTGATTGGATATTTCTTCACTTGTACGTTTTTTGAAGCCCTTAGCTTTAAGGGAATTCAATACACTAATAGAAATATAACTGTACATTCTGTGCGTTTTCTTTGCCATATTATTGTATTATGTCCAACCACAGTTATTTGTTACATGTACATAATGGCGTTGCAGATTCCGTTGTTTTTTCCACTGCAGACGTGGATTGCAGCAAGAACCTATGACAAATGATACTTTACGCAATATATCAAGTTTTGCATGAGCAAATGTAAAGTTAAACGTAACATGTGGCATTAAGGATATGCCAATACATCATGTATAGTCAAATACAAATGTATATGAATAGTATCAAATACAAATGTATATGAATAAGTAATGTTTTCCTTCATTTATTCCAATGGATGTATTTTTACAGCATTAATATTGCAAATAGGAATTGAGTGGACGAATTCCTAGCTTCTGCCATGTCATGCATAGTATCTAATGGTAAGGACGGTATAGAAAAAATCATATCAGCTTCTAATAAGGCCATGGTTATTTGATTATATCGATGACATCCTCTGGGAACCCCAAAACTGATGCGAGCGTGCGAATAAAAAAAGTTTGGCAAAAAAAGTTTCCTTCATTATGAAATCTACGTGGTCAGGAAGGTTGAACAAATGACTAGACACACAGAGAATGGTATACCAAATAATGGATTCTTATTTTTTTCTTTCACATCTTCTTCTTTGACTTTGACATTCTACAACGTTAGTATCCGTTTTCCGAAATATCTTTTAGCAATTAACGGCATATAGTTGCCCATTTTGAAGCTGCTTTCCACGATTTACAGTATGGTAGAAAAGCTTTTTTGAAAACGGGCGAAAATTGATACGCGCGCCATGTCATCCATATAATAAAATCGAAATTGCCAAAGGGCAAGGACGGTATTAAAAAAAAAATCTGTATCAGCTTCTCATCAACGCAAAGATAACAGGGTGACGTTTCTTCTTAGCCTCCAATCAGGCCCAATGGATTGCGAAGACCGCATCCAACTGGAAGGAGCTTCAAAAGAAGCTTAAGTCGCTTTTGCTATACAAGGCTTGTATAGCAAAAGCGACTTCTTTCTGCCAGTTTGATACGGTCTTCGCAACCTATAGATCTGCTTGGAGATTATCTTCTGTCTTACTCCAATTATAATCTCCAAGCAGATCTATAGGTTGCAAAGACCGTACCAAACTGGCAGAAAGAAGTCGCTCTTGCTATACAAGCTCCTTCTTCCAGTTGGACACGGTCTTTGCCATCCATTGGGCCTGCTTGGAGGCTACTCCAATTAGGCGTTGAAAGGAAGATGTTCTATGTTTGGTTCGAACTGATCCTAAAATAACAATTAGCGTAATGGCCTTCAAAGGCCTATCGTCCTAACACCATACACAAAACGTTTCCATTCAATAAGGTGTCACATGGCTCGTATATCAGCATCCAGACACCTCGGTTGTTTTCGTACATATCGTGTGCAGGCAGAGAGTTCAGTCAATGATACATGCAGATTACGTCTAAACAAGGAGGTCCAAATACCTATTTAAACCTCCTTGGTCGACACTTTTCGTTATAACGAGGTTCAATCTATTAGAAAAGATCCGTGGAGAGGTATAGCAAATTCACAGACGAAGATATCATACATGTACATATGTTATTTTATATCATCAAATAGAAACTTTGGTCTGTGGAAGTAAATCTGAGAAAGTACTTCCGATTTGTACCATTCCATTGATGGACTAGGGTAGGATACGTTGGAGATCGTCAATCTTCCCTGGTGACACTGGTGTTCTGTGCATGCGTTTCACAAGGCCCAGGCGGTAGAGAGACGAAGAGATTATGGTTAGTAATACCTGCCGTGAAGAATTCCGTATCGGGTCCTTCCTTTTGAGACACAATCGGGAGGACGTCTTCTATACCTCACCGGTAAGCCAGCTTTTACATCTACTTCAGAAAGAAGAGTAACAAAGTCATTCAAAAACAAGTAAACACATTGACGTCTGTCAATATGATGTGCTTGTATGAATTATGAAGGCCGATTTGTTCTAGCATAAAAAGAGTGGACGCGCCAAATGTTTGACTAGTCTTCTTGCTTCTTCAAATTTCTTTCTGTCTTGGCCACACATTTTTAGCATGCATGTTGCACAGATTCTTGTTAATATGTGTCTACTTTATACCTCTCTACAGTGGTTGGGGACACAGGTTCCGTTTCTAGTGTACCGACTAGCCGTGGCAATATTTTGCCTGGGATTCCTAACAACATGGCTTCTACCAAAGTACGCCACAACCGAAAACTATTTCTTTTACGCCACTTACTATGGATTCTACATCCTGACTGCATACTTCTTGTGGTCCGCTGTCGGTACCTGCGTCGGACTTTCTCGGGCACGTTCCTCTGTTCAGCCGACGAATACCGATCGCGAGCAAGAGTCAGCGCACCAGTCTAACACAGAGCAAAGTAACGTTACTACACAGAACAACCTCCACTGGTTTCACCAAGTCCAGTGGCTTCTCATGAACATGGCCTTCTCCCCTGCTATCATCATAACCATAGGCTTCACAGGGTTCCTCTCCGATGGACAGTACAACTTCAAGGACTTGACGACCCATATCCTGAACACCGTTTTCGTGTTGGTTGACGTGTTCGTTTGTGGAGTACCCGTCCGTGTTCTCCATGCGCTATACCCCATGATGTTCGGCCTTGCCTACGTTGTTCTGTCTGCCATTACTTGGGCCGCGACCGGTACAGTAGTCTACTGGTTCCTGGATTACAGGTACATTGTAACTGACATTTTATTTATCTATTTATCTAAGTAAAAGAATCTGAAGAATATGACGACTTAGATCTATGTCTGCCAAACCGTAGTGTATATTCTTATGATCTAACTTGTACGCTAACTTGAAGAGCTCGCGCAGATTTTCCCCCGAGATACGTATATAAAACCTAAGTAGACGAGTACAAGGACAAACTTGTCTTTTAGATGTTCTGTCGAAACATGTACATTTGAAGAAAAAAATCTACATTTTGTGCAAAGAAAAAGCATCGAGTGTCTTAAGAAGACTCGCGGGTATCATTGAAGGCGTGAAATCAGTCTCTTGCATGTTTTTATTTTCTTTCAGCAAACCGGCCCTATCGTCAGCGGCCGTGCTCGGTTTCGTGCTGGTGGCCCTCCCGCTGTTCCACCTGATGTTCTACGGGCTCTACCTGCTCCGATGCCGCCTCCTGGAGTGTCTGTCAGGCGGAACAACACCGGCACCTGGAACAAACCCCACACGCGCAGCACCTGTTTGACTATGTACGGACGTTTCCCCACTAATAGATAGCCCCAACCATATCGACGAGGTTTACCTGGGATAAAAAAAGGAGCAGCCCAAAAAGGTTACGATTTTCTCCCCTAACATGCATCTGCTTGGAGATGAGCTCAGCTCAGAATAGCTCTGTAAGGAATACACTGATCATGGTAACGATTACATCATGAATTTTCAACATGATGATGATTGTGTTTACATAGCAGCAGGGTGGTAACTGTATTCATGGGCGTGATGAGTTTTTAAGGTAATTGAATGTGTGTCTGCATCTTTACATGCGGTAGCAAAGAAAACAGAGCCTGCACATTCATGTCTATAGGTTCCTTGTTGTGATGACATCCAAATAACACTTCACATATTGTGTATACTGTGCTGAACTAGAACTGTCACAGTCTCTAATTGAAACACTGTAACAGTTCCATTTTACATGACTAGAGGTACATTAAGTATGCGTGTTAGCTATAGCACTTACATATGCAGAGCATGCATGCAACTTTTTCAACTGAAAAAAGAACTTTCACTAAAATCAATGGTTATTCTTTAATTCAGAATGATGATATCATGTTCATTGTATCAATATCTACCAATCATTCACATAACAATGTTTATTTATAGCTTTGTGTAACAAGTTTATAGCTTCCTAGTTCCTGCAAGAAAGTGTGCATTGTTTAATACAACTCTGGCCTCCCCTCTCTGAGGAGATATCAGGGTGTAGGATCACAGCATTTTCTGACTGCCAGACATCTCTGACAGCCATTCACCTCCAGATATTGTGGTACATGGCTGTCAGGGACGTCCAGCCATCTTACATCCCAACATCTGCTTAAAGATTTAGGGCTTGGCTTAAATCGTAAAAGTTTCTTGATAGTCAACCCATCTAGCTTAGAAAAAGCTTGTATTGAGAATGGCCCAAACTGTATTATATTTTAAAAAACATCAAGATTGATATTGTCATATTGCAGGTTTGTGTTAGCAATAGGCAGCAAAACATTTTGGACACAAATCATTAAACAATTTCAAGTCTTTGACTCATAACAGAAAAATATAAAGGTTTGGATGTTCTTTAGAAGAAGGCACAATCCAGTACTGTTTTACAAGGAATGCTGCCATGTAGATCTACATGTACTTTGCAATATTTGGTGTATCATGATTGGGAAATTCAAATTAAATACTAAAAAAAAAAAGTAATCAAAACTGTTTTTCAAACTACTACTGCAAAAAAATTCAAAGTTACTCTACAGCAAGATATAAGTTGCAGAAGCACAGCTGCCATGGATTTGTCATTTCTATCTAAAATGTTACTATTTAGTAGCTTTACATATCAGTTTGCTTCTTTATAGAAAACATGCATTTACATTTCTTGTACAAATGACAACAACTGTATATAATATCTCTTCCTCAGCTCTTGTAGATTGAGTTGAGAGCTTCAAAAGGCAGTTAGCTTTAGATATGTTGTGTTTAGATGTGTCATTCTGTGTGGTAGATATAGCCATCTGCAGCTGGTGTGTTACGCCAAAAGGCAGTTATACTGGCTAAACAATTCAGACTTCATTGCATTATACATGTAAATGCTTAGGCAGAACTTCTTGTTCTATGTTGTCAATAGCTGGTTTATAGATGGTTCCACTTGTACTGAGGGGGGATTTTTCCTTTAGAACTTTTCATCTTCCTCCTCAATCTCCTTCAGACTGATCCATTTGTACTGAGGGGAGAGCATTCCTTTAGGATTTCTCATCTCCCTTCTCCACCTTTTTCAGAAGACTGATCCACTGAGGGGGGATTTTTCATTCAGAATTTCTCATCTCCCTCCTCCACCTCCTTCAGACTCAGCAGCTCCATGCTGCCCTTCCCTTTTGTCTCCACTCTGATGAGCTCATCCACCTCACGGAAACACCCAGGGTCCATCAGGGCAACCTGGGGGAGGGGGCACCAGAATGTGCAAATCGTTATCATTACCAATGCACCATCTGGTCTTGTACTCAACAATTCTACATTTGCACTTCTGGACCACAAGATTCCAAGTTCAAATTAAAGCCTAGGTGTCAGTTTTTAGTGGTGGGGTACATTATGCTATAACTTATAAGTCCAGACTTGAGTTTGAAGAAAGTCTCACCTGCAACATGTCCAAGAACCCACCACTCTTGATAAAAGGAGTAGTGTGCCTTAGTGTGTGATTGCTAAAATCAGTTCACCATGTTGCTCACTGATTCTTAGCACACAAATGATGTGTTAATAAGACTGGTTATGCTCACAGGTACAGAAAATCATAGAAAATACATACTGTAGCTAGCGATGTTATACTGATTGAGAAAAAATCGAAACAAAAGCACAAGTGTTGTCCCTCACCAAGATGAACTCGTCGTCTTCCCAGTTTTCCCCCTCCACCTTCTTGGCCATCTTGGTCAGCTTAGTTCGCACCTTCTTTGCCTCTCGCTGTGGAACAGTGAACTTGATGCGCATCTGAGCACGCTCAATGTTGATGGTCTCTGTCTCCTTTAATTTCTTTATCACTTCCAGTGCCTGCAGAAGGGAATAGAGGAAAATAATTAGGACAAAACATTACGGAAAATTCGGGAAGTGGGAGGACCATGTTACTGTTTTGCTAGATCTGTAAGATGTACATGTACTACTACGTTTAGGATACTAGTAATAGATGTATAACTAAAAAGCCCAATACATGTATTTGCTTGGTGTTTAGTCACTGTTCCCAATGTTAAACCAGAAACAGAAGAAGAGCAAAGACCCAAAGGAACACAATAAAACAACTGAATTCCTATTACAGAAGAAGGTTACAAAAGAATACCACAAACCTGTTGTTTAGTATTTCTGGTTGGTTTGACAGAAAAGTGCACGTCCTTCATGGCCTTCTCAATCAGCCCGACGGTGTACGGTCTCTTTGTCTCCGGGTTCACGCACATGTCTGCCACCAGAGTAGCGATATCCTTGTACATGGACTCCAACTGGGACTGGCGCTCCTTTTCAGACACCTGCAGCTCACCTTTCTTTAAGATCTACAGATAAGATGTACATGTTATTGCAGTATTGCCTGGAAATGTCGTTTTTACTTTATTTGTCAAAACAAACAGACTATTTCTACAACTCCTCAGACATCAAACTCGATGGTGAAAAAATGTTACTAGTAATGATTTTCTGTGTACAGAACTTTATCAGTTTCCACAATCACATCAAACAAAGTCTATATATCTTGTAGCTGCTAACCTTTCTTACAGAAGTACATGCACATGTGCACATATAAAGAAGGGCTGCATCAGTATACATAATTTACTATTAACCTGTTTACAGATCTCTGTCTGGTCCTCTGTGCTGAATGCTTTCACCATGTCCTGTTTCTTGGCCACCTCTCCCTTGGACACATTTGTGAACACAGTGTGGGTTTGAAGGACTTCATCTATGTCTTTCTCTCTGAAGATAAACAAGGAAACAAAGACATATATGCAGGTACTTTATCTTTTCTGTAACCAGTGACTGACTGAGTGAGTCCAACACTCTCAGAACACTTTAATAATAATGTTAACCTTATAATAATAATGAATATTCCAGTCATACACATCTTACCTACTTAGTATTCTAGATCTATTTGGAACAAAACAAAGAAATCCAGATCTAGAGTATCATCAGTACTAAATGATATCAACTTGATAGCTACATAGTCCATAATGTGCATATTCCCCCAAAGGACAAATACCATAGAGGCTCAAATATAGTCTGTGTACCATTCATTAAGAAATATGAAGATAATTTGTTGATACATTACCCAAGAACATTAAATGATCTAATTAGAATGTCATTGGTTGTCCTCAGGGATGATGTTTGTATAAGACAAAAGTCATCGTAATTAAATCATTGTCACTTGCGTATAAGGTCTCTGTCACGTAGGGTTTGACGTTAGTAATCAGACTCATGGCCACACTGGCACCATGCCAGAAAAGTGGCTGCAACTGCAGACATGTTCTATATATATTTGACACGCCCCTTCCCTTTAAACATACGCTGCACTCTCTGTATAATGGACACGCTTGCTAACACCATTGCTGTGAAATATTCTGCTATGAAAACGAAGACATAGGGTGTACTTACACGCCACTTCTCCATCCCATCACCTTGTTTTTGTAACAGGCGATCTCAAATCTTTTCCCTGCCCGCTTCTGTCTGACGACTGCGACGTTCGTCAGACGAATCTGATTTGTCGGCGTGAATATCGACATTTCTAAATGTTCATTTGAGGAGAAATAAGTCCTTGAAAATCTTGTAACGACTGTCAAGTCGTAGTTTGGCACGGAAATGCAGAGAAAGTTTGTAAATCGAAGAAACTCAGCTGGTCGTTGCAGTCACTGGCGCAATCCGGAAGTAATGGCCTGCACGTCAAAGGTCACAACAGCGCATCGAAACAAAAAAACAACTAGAGAGATGTTTTGAATAATTATTCTTTTATTGACATTAGCGGCACAAAATCATATATTCAATTTAAACATTGAATAGTAAGTAGGTAGTGTATGAATAAATGGCATTTCAATTCATTATGAGAAGAAAAGATTGTGTTGTTATTGAGCGTTTGTTTGCAGTTTTAAGTATCAACATGGCTGGGAGAAAAGACAGGTTCTTGCTGGTGGTGTTGTGTGGAAATGTTGTTATGTTGCTGGCAGGAGTTGCGTTGGTGCCTGAAACTGGTACAGGTAAGAGATAGAGGTTTGAAGAACGGAAGGAAAGTCTGAGTACTGTAATGTGGTCGGAATTTCTCATACTCAAGCCGCAAACTCTTGCTTGGGTAGTCTTCAGGTGGCCACTCCCCCTCAAAGATGTCTACCATGTCATAAAAGTACCATGCACTTTTAATTAAAACCTTCAGTGCCATAGGATAGATTTTAGCATTGTCTCAATCACACAAACATCGAATAACGATATGCATGAACCTACTTATAAAGCTTGGTATGTCATAGCTTCTGTGTATCTTTCTAGACTTCATATTGAACCCTTACTGAATTCTTAAAAAAAATTAAAAAAACCAAAACAACATTTTGATGATATTTGGGGTGGAGTAACCTTCACAATTAAAGCTCTTCTGGGAACATTAAGTATAGACTTTGTATAGATTACCTTAAGTTTAATACAGTGCTAGTTTTATATACTGATATCAATTGTGATTGAAGCTAATAGTTGGACATTATAACTTTTAGGATTTACATTGGTAGATTCCTTACCACATATTCTAATCAAAACATGCCATGTGATATGTATTGTTACCAGAATGAAAGAAAAAGATCAAGATGAAAAGTCCAGACATATCTTGCCACTTTTGTTATTAGTACAGGTGGGTTTTAGAAATCAAATGTAGACCAAAAGGTTTGAATGACAAAGTTTAACATTTTCAATGTCATTCCCCAGCCAATAGGACAGACATGTACTCTTGGATACAGTGGGTGTGGGAACTACTCCTGAACATGTCATCAGCAGTGGTACTGGCCATGGTGGTGAACCTGTTACTGCTGCTCAGGCTTGTCTACACCAGGAGGAAGAGCAGGGAACAGGTACAGGAAATCTTGGATATTCTGCAGTATTTCAAAGTAAAATGATGAATAAGAATTCCAAAAGTCAAGGTTTTCATATTCACTTCTCCACTATTAACTCTCATACTTGCAAACAGGGCATGGTATTTTCCCTGTGTTGTTACATGTATTACTGTTTCCACTGTGAACTGTGAAGATACTGTGAACTCTATGTTTTCATATAAATGAAGCTACAGTACCACACAACCCTCTGAATGTATAAATGTTGATATTTAGTGTATTAAATCCAACCAATATCTATGTGCATGTGCAGATATGCATGCTACTGGTTGTTGTTAAAACATCAACCTAAACCTGAGTATGATGAATCTCTTTTGCCTTCTTTTTATTTCAGACCATCTATGTTAATAAGGATGTGGCTTGCTACAAGACCCCATCTCAAGACAGCCCAACTCCACATTTTAGGATTTTCTATGGCACTCAGACTGGGACAGCCAAGGTATCATCTCTGTGGAATGGTTGTCAATGTCTTAGGCTCTATCATTTATGCAAGAAAGCTTAGAATTTTTCATACCATCAAACCACTACATACTAGAGTGTCCTTTTCTCAGAATTCCTAGATGCAGATTGTCTTTGCCAAGTGTTAAAAGCACTCTCTGTCCATGTTAAGCTACGTTATATTCTTGTGATATCAATATTTTAGTAGTTTATCAATATTATATCCACCTTTTTGCAGCATTTTGCAGAGTTGCTCCATACAGCAGCCCAGGACAGAGGACTGATGTCTGGGGTCACAGACCTTGCAAAGGTGACAGACCCAGAGGACACATTCATAGAGGAGGTTTGTGCCTTACACATTGTTTGTTTTAGTTGTAAGGCAGGTTTTACTATGGACTGTCAATGGCAATGCTTTATGCTAATGGTTGTATGAGCAAAGAGGATTGTAAAAAGACTTAGAAGTGTTTTCCTTGAAAGCTTCAGTTATATTTTTTAAATCTCTTACATTACAGATGGAGGTAGGGTCTGTCTGTGTCTTCATACTGTCCACATACACAGATGGCCAGCCACCTGAGGGTGCAACATGGGTGTGTCGGTGGCTGGAGGAATCTTCCACAGACTTCAGGGTGTCCAAGACACTTCTAGGGAAACTCAAGTATGCTGTATTTGGGCTTGGGAGCTCCGAGTATGGAGACAACTTCAACATGGTAAGGAATAACGAACTAGAAGTCCCTGGTTCCATTCTTACAATTTTACCTTTATTGCCTTGGTTTCTTATTCAGACTGTAGCAAGTTTCTGAAGCAAATTCACAAAAGTCATATGCCTACAATAAAGCTAATTTTACATTTATTGTGTGAATTTTTTTGGGGGATTGCAACGCAGGTCTTTACATGCATGTTGTCGTATCTTAGGCCAGCAGGAAGTTAGACGAGTGGCTGCAGACCCTGGGGGCCCTGGGGGTGCTCCCCAGGGGGGAGGGGGACCAAAATGTGGCCGGCAGCAGACACGGCAGTCTGGAGCAGGACTTCACAGTGTGGAGCGATGAGCTGCTGGGAGCTGTCATGTCCTGTCAATCACAACTGGGAGGTGGGTGTCTTCTGATGTGTATCTAATAGGTCTCATGGGTCTTAACAAGTTTGTTTTCATGGTATTTTGTTTGTTTTCATTATCATTTCTGTGTATGATAACAGATAAGCACAATGTGCTTGCATTTCCAGGCTGTTGTAAAGAAGAAAGTACAGAATCCTGTCAGTGCCAAGGAAGTGGCAATAAACAGGGTGAAAACAAGGAGGTGAGTTTAAGTATTACCTGTATGGACCTACATTTAGCTAATCAAATTCCTAGCTTTATATGTACCATTGCTACACAATAATTGGAAATAGCCATCACAAGTTATATGTACATGTACATGGGCATGAATGCATCACTGAAACCAAAGGATGTCAAATTTTACTGGGTACTCATTTGATATACAAAGTTTGAATTACATACTTTTATATGCTACAAGAGAGATACACGGCTAGACAAACGGCTAGACAGGTGGTTTAGATGAGTCCCAAGTTGTCCGAATTGTTTCTGCCAGGTTCAGTACGAGAGCTCCAGTGATGAAGGTGGTAGCCAGAGTGATGATGATGGTGCACTGGTGGATGTGGAGGACCTAGGAGCTGTCATGAATAAGATGAAACAAGCCAAGGTAGGGACATCCTTTAGATACATGTGTATGTAGCTTTGTATGGAGAGTCAGTTGCCTTAGTGTTTTTGCATTGTTATTGTCTTATTACCATTTCTGCAGATTCCTTTTGCTATAAGACATGGAAGAAAAAACGGTGTGTAGAGATGTAAAAGTAAGATTTGCAAAGATCAAGAAGACATCTAGACTATCATTGCAGAGCCAATCTCCTATGATTTATGTATGTATTCCTTAAGATACTTGTACTGACCTGTATGGCTTATGTATACATCTCATCATTAGAAGCAGAGACAAGTAGAAGAGGAAGCAGCTGATGGAGGAAGGAGGAAGATAACGGTCAAGAAGAAGGGAGGAGAGCCAAAGGAGATGATCACTCCTGCTCTTAAGAAGGCTCTAGAAAAACAAGGTGGGTTGTGATGTTGATTACATTGAAACTGTTCACTTAGGCACAGAAAACACAGACTTTCAGAGTAGAGAAAGTTCAATATGTGTACCAGTATATGGATCTTAAATGGCATACAGTATAAAGTAACAATTGTTGCTTCAAATGATATACTTAGGTGTGCTCTTGAGAGAGAGTAGCTGAAAAATTGTCTTCATATCTTCAAGAAAAATCATGTTACTTGTCTTTTTACCTGCAGGTTACAGGTTGATTGGCAGCCACTCAGGAGTGAAGCTGTGCCGCTGGACCAAGTCCATGCTGCGGGGGAGGGGGGGCTGCTACAAACACACCTTCTACGGCATCGAGAGCCACAGGTGTATGGAGACAACCCCCAGCCTGGCGTGCGCCAACAAGTGTGTCTTTTGCTGGAGGTGAAAATTAAGACTGTCATTCATAAAAGTTTGCATATTCCAGAATGTATTTTAGGAAAAGAAGATCTAGAGGAACAACTCAGTTGAATCCTGGCTTTATATGTATCTTGTAGCAAATTATGTTTTGCAAGAAGAGTTTTGTGCAACTATCAGTTTGCTTGTAGATATCAAAAGTTTCGCAACATACTACAGTACCTTTATGCCATGTATGATGTTTGCAGGTCTATTACATGTACAATGTATTTCTTTTTACATATTCACTTGATCAGGCACCACACAAACCCTGTTGGCACTGAGTGGAGGTGGAAAATGGACGATCCCCAGGCCATCCTAGATGGAGCCATGAAGAACCATTATAACCTCATCAAACAGTTCAAAGGTAAGTGACAGGTGACATACATCTAGTAGGGGGCACAAATCCATGCAAGTGATGCTGGATTCCAGGATGAGAGACCAGCATTTAATTTGATGGGAATCTAGTCTATGTACATGTATTTACATAGCCCGAGTGTCATCATCCTAGTTGGTTCCAGGTCTTTACACTACACTAGTATTCACACTGTATGACACGTTTATTTCATATACAGGAGTGCCCGGTGTGAAACCAGAGCGGATGGCGGAGGCCATGGATGTGCAACACTGTGCCCTGTCCCTGGTGGGTGAACCCATCATGTACCCACAGATCAACACGTTTGTCCAACTGCTGCATAGCCACAGGATCTCATCATTCCTGGTCACCAACGCACAGTTTCCTGAAGCCATCAGGTAACATTTACTACAGATGAATACACATCATACATTGTTTAAATACATATTAAAAATACTTGTTGGAGCAAGGAGGTTTTATATAAAACCTCCTTGGTTGGAGATACCACTTGTTATAAGATGAAGGTAGAATATAATTTTAAACCAAATTAAGTTTGTAGGCATTGAGAGCAGGACATTTTTCATTGTGTGCAGAATGTAGCAAATGTAGTAAAGTGTATGTTGTACTTCTTTTTGTTTACAATGACAACTACATTTGACATGTTGGTTTTACATGTACCAGAAACATGGACCCAGTCACCCAGCTGTATGTGAGTGTAGATGCCAGCACTAAGGACAGTCTGAAGAAGATAGACAGGCCTCTCTTCAGAGACTTCTGGCCCCGATTCTTGGACAGTCTGAAAGCACTGTCTGAAAAGGTATGTGAAATGTGTTGTTTACATAATATGCAGTTCTATGATACTGTGTATGTCAGTTTGTGTCTATGTGTCACGCAGTGTGTACATATATGTCGCTGTATTTTACACAGCGATTGTACACACCTGACCCTAATACCTTCATAGAGCATTAAATATGATAACGTCATGCAGACCATTGACAAGCAGTGGCAATCCTTCTAAAATGTTGTTGCCTTGCAGGGCCAGAGGACTGTGTACAGGCTGACTCTGGTGAAGGCTTGGAATGTGGATGAGATTGAGAACTATGCCCAGCTGGTTGAGATTGGCAAGCCAGACTTTATTGAAGTGAAGGTAAGTGTTAAAAGTGAACTGGGTAGAACTGTCATGAGACAGAAAGTGAAAAATAAGCTCATATCAAGAACCTTTTCTTGGGATGGCTGACCTACATTAGATTTTGTTGGGAACTTTGAAGCTGGATAACTCAGGAGAGGATGAAGGCAATGTCAGAATTTTTATTTTGTGGATAACTTATCTTTTGGTTGTTTCAAAGGGAGTCACCTATTGTGGAGAGTCGAAGGCCAGTAGTCTGTCCATGGCAAACATCCCCTGGCATGAAGAGGTCGTCCACTTTGTACAGCAGCTTGCAGATCAGCTGCCCGCATACGAGATCGCCGCTGAGCACGAACACTCCAACTGTGTGCTGCTGGCCAATACGAAGGTGATGCGCTTCTGTTCAAAACTGCTAGGGGTCCTACTTTCAGTGCTTAATCGCATACCAAAAGGCAACAGTTTCCATACAGTTTACTTGGAAGCGGAAATTGTACCATTCGAATCAAAATAGAATAACAGATGATTTAAAAAATGTTTGCCACCGTTCATACACAATGTTTTAGAAATATTTCTTGTCTTCCTTGCCTACAGTTTAAGAAGGGCAGTGAGTGGTGGACGTGGATCGACTACCAAAAGTTCCACCAGCTTATAGCAGACTACACCAACAGTGAGGGGGACAGGATGTTCAGTGCTGAGGACTACATGGCTAAAACACCCAGCTGGGCTGTGTTTGGGAGCAGGGAACAAGGGTTTGATCCCCAGGAAACCAGATGGTACAGGAAGAACAGAAAGGACATTTCTGGGTGTTAGGGTATGGCTTTAGCATCAAAATGTCATAGTCTGCATTGTTAAGTACAATCTTGCCAGCTATCAAGGCTTAAAAACATGCTTGGCAGGATAAAGGTGTATAATAATGGAAGAAACTTATTAATAAGTGAAGAAATTGAGGTACAATGTACCAGCTTTTCAGTTTCAAGCTATTATATGTAGCTATTATAATACTACATGGTGAAGCTTTGTTCAAGGTCTCTAAGGTAGTAAAAAGATATATGGAACACTGGTAAAAGTTCATGTAAATAGAAATGGAGGCACCTTTTGATATATGAAGTCTGTTAGACTATGCTTATCCTTTACACAATATTATTATTTCATGTAGGCAGGGAATGGGCGATATTATTCCTAAACGTTATGTTTGAGCAGCTAGATTTTGCACACATTTCTGTATTTGGTGATAGTAGATATCTATTTTATTTTTTCATTTCATGACCCGAGATGCAGTATGGTAAGAAATACCATCAAGTTCTGGAAAGAATGTGTATGCAGATACATGCACATGTAACTGTGTTGTACTGGCAAGCTACAGTAAAAAAAAAAATGCTTTATATTTGTACAAGAGCAAAAAGAGGAATATGGTAATGGTATGCTATGCTTTTTGTTTACATATTCATAAAATACATTTTTAATTAAATGTACTAGTTAAATAAATGCAAGACAAGTCATGATTAAGTTGTAAGGTGGACAGGTTTTCTCTGAAGGAATGTTATGCAAACTTTATTAAACTTACAAGTTTTAAGAAGAAATGTTCCATATGTTATAGTTTTCAGTATCAATCACAATCAATAGTGTAAGTCACAATAAACACAGTTGTACTTTACACATTCTGCACTTCATTTTGTCAATGTTCAAAATATCTGTTAAGTGAAAAATAAACTATTTCAAAAGTATTACATACAAAAATTCCTCATTTCATAGTGACATTGACTTTGAAATATAATACTGCTCAGAAATGTTGCATTTGCAACTTTCAACACAGAAGAAAAGGTGACAACCAATTTGTTGTTCAACAGAAAACCAATATTCGGGCCCCCAATGTTACATTGTCCATGTGAAGTTTCTAGTGATGTCTGTACCATGATTACTATGTGCCATTTTTTCCTTCAGTCCATGGCTCTTCCTTTACAATGGTACTGTTGAAAATGGATGTCCTCATTCTGGATTTTTCCTCTGCAAGAAAAAATAAGAATGTCAGCCCACAACTACATGTGCATACTTTTCATCAGTACCAAGGACAGGGCCAAGATGTTGATAGCAGAAAAAAGTTACTTTAACGATATATCAAAATGTTGTAAATGATTGATATACAATAGAAACTGACTGCAATTGACCTGTACAGTCAATGGCAACACTGATGCAAAATACTCATGATTCATGAAAATGATTTCACCTTCACTTGTGCACCTCAGTAGTAGGGTGGGGAGGACTTGTCTGTTGTGTTCTACCAGCCACTTCTGGCAGGCCTTTATACTCCCTGTGGAAAATTGTACAGATGAATATCTATGGTGACAAAATGGAGAACTAACATATATTATATTTCATACTGTTTAAAGATGATTATAATAATATCCCAGAACATTCCAGGAGGAATGATACCATATAGCGAAATTTATCAAAAACTGAAACTTTGATACCTATAGTATCATTATAGCATCTACATGTACCATTATGTGACATGGCAATAGAAAATGAGTGGAAATAGAGAGATGTGGAAATACCACATGTACCTAGTACATGTTTCCAAGTGTCTTAGAAATGACAAAATATATTAAAACTTATAGGTTGAAATGAGAAGAATAACCACAAAAAGGCTCCCGGTACCTCCTACATGTAGCGTTCTCAGGAAACATGGCAGCTGGCCTCCCTTGCCATCAGGCAGGTGTTTGATGAAGGGAATGGCAGACGTCAGCAGCTTTAGATTCTCCCTCCGACACCGTACCATCACCATCCGCGTGTACGCATTGATGTACTTCACTAGGAGTGGAAACAATAGTACAGGAAATATTATTTCACACATGTACGTACTTTATAATCTTGCTGGCAGGATGCCATGGCCAGGAAGGACTCGAACAAAAAGTTGTAAGAGTTGCCATTCCAACATCTGAATACAGTATTCGAATTTTTGACAGCAGCACACTCGAAATGCACTCTTAAGTCCATGTGATAAAAGTAGAAGCCTGTGTGATAACCCAAGTTATCCCCCGGTCTGGAACATGCGTATCAAATGTTTTCGCGGCCCTGATATGACAGAAAACTACATTTGACTCACCTGTCATTCCTGGGGTGATGATTCCTATACCATATCCACCATGCAGCTGTTCTATCATGTCCCGTACTGCAGCGTACACAACACGCTGGGTAATGTTGTACATCAACAGGTCACTGCCAAATACAAGCTCAGCCAACACATACCTGCAGATTTAAAGACGAGTGTATTACTTAGTCATAACCTTTTTGTTTCATTTGGTAAGCTTGCATATAATTATAGCGGAAACCAGTTGGTAAAAGCTATCAAAATAATTTGAGTCATATAATTTTACTTGAGCCAACTTGGCTCAGCTAAAAATTGATATCTTTCAGTGAATTATTCAGCTAGGTCTAATACAGTATCTACATTGTTATTGTGTCTGCAGCATATACATGATTATCAAAATATACCACATGTATATCATAGGAGAACTCCTACCTATCTGAAGACTCTGCTCTACCAACAAACAATTGCTTGGTACCCCCCTCCCCCAAAGCATGGATTCACACCGTATCTTTGTTTACCCCTGAAGGAATACCTGTTTACCTGTGTTTAAAGCGAACCATCTTCAAATGCTACGTCAAAACAAATGTGTTCTAGCACTTCAAAGGCCGGCTTCACTCCCGGATATAATAATTTACTGAAATGTTTATATTCCAAAAATAACGTGGAACATCCAGACACAAACACGCGAGATACTTGTTCAGGGTCAGAGGTTACAAGAATCACCAACTTCATCAAGGGTAACTGTTACAAAAAAGAGTTTATTGTATGTCGCTACTTATCGATAATTGTTGCAAAATATATTTACTTAATAAAAATATTTATTGATTTGCATTTATGATAACTTTATAGGAATTGAAGTACAATGAAAACGTGAAATAAATATAGTATTCGAAGCCTTCTCCCCGTGCTAAAGTAGAATAGTCTAGAATGGAGATGGAGGGGAAGCGTGCCCCAGGTCACTCGGTCTGTGTACACATTTTGTATTAAACTTGTGCAGACGTGCGTGTACACAGTTCATGGTAAATTTCTGTACGTTTAGGTAGATGACAGTCTCAGCTGAACGCAAATGTTTTTAAATTTTCCGTGGAGGCTACTGTTGTCACGTAAAACAAGACCTTCTTGCTAATTTGATGCTGATATTTTTATCGATTATCTGAGTTCGAATAAGAAGATAGAATATCATTCTTATTTTCTTGATAATGTTTCTCCTACCTGTGATATTTGGTAACATGCAAACATGTAACATGTAGTGTTATGTAGTATAAGATATGTTTTCACAATGTTGCTTTAAATTGAATGACAATAATTGTCAAAATCAACTGTTGTTTCAGTTAAAACCCATGGCGCATTGGAACAGGGTTGACCGATATGCCCAGCTGATGATGAGTAGGGTGTGACATCACACAAATACTTTTGAAACAAGGAAGATACGCACAACACCAGGGAAGATGCCTCGTTCAAGATCACCCATCTCGTCAAGTCCCAGGCACGAGCGACATTGGCCAAGGATAGATAGGCGAGATAGGTCACGTGACAGGGAAAGATCCCACGCAGACTCAACAAGATACAGGTCTCAAAATTCACTTGGGTCTCAGAGAGCTGAAAATGACTTGAGAGAAAGAAAACGATCAAGGACAACCTCAAGGGACAGTCAGAAAAGTAGAAGCATGTCTAACTCTAAGTCATCTTCAGTATCTAATAAAGACTTAGAAAGAAATAGGCGACTAAGCAGGTATTCTTCAAGAAGCAGCTGTAGCTCTGAGTCCAGTGACTCAAGCTTGGAGAGAAGAAAGAGGAGGAAATCAAAGAGGAGGAGGAAAAGAAGGAACAGCAGCTCCTCATCTAGTTCTTCCTCATCATTTGATGATTCAAGAGGTCACAGCAAGAGGAAAGTGAAAAAGAAAACCGAAGACGATGAGAGCTCGAGCAGTGAAAGTTCTTCAGACAGTTCTCAGGAGAGGAAGAAAGCAAAAAAGAAACAGAGGAAGGAAAGAAAGAAGAAGAAAAAGGCTGAGAAGAAAAGAAAGAAAAAAGAGAAGAAGCAAAGAAAAATAGAAAAGAGGAGGTTATCAGAAATGGTACAAAGTGGAGTGGTGCAGGGGCCTTCATTGATGCCAGCTGCAAGTGCTAATGAAACTAAGGGTTCGTCCATTTGATCATCAAAAGTCTAGAATAGAATACTTTCTTGGCAACTCTCATAGATAGTAGCTGTCTTGCTTATTCAGTGTTTTACTTTTAATCTAGGGATGACAAGCCACTCTCAAAACTGTCTTAAGTTGTTATTGTTGTTATAAAGTGCCATGAGACAAGGTTGAACTCATTGTAAGATTAAAGGCTGACACTTGCAGCAAGGTCTACAGTGAGTTTTCAGTTTCCCAGTGAAATATGATATCTACATGTATGCGACATACTTTTTTCAAGTACATGTAGTTCTATGATCATACACGTTTCGATAGAAAATTACTGCGTTAAATTTACACCATGATGTACAATTTAAAGATAAGCTGCTGTACATTCCCTTGTTTACTCCAGATGATGGTGCTAAGGCTCGCTCCATGCGCCCCATGACAAAGGAGGAGTGGGAGAAACAACAGAGTGTGGTTAGGAGAGTGTTCGACCCCGATACTGGAAGAAATAGGTACAATTAATGCATTTACAAAGAAAGAATGACCCACCACAATAACTCTCCAGTGCTACTTGTGTTATGGATTTGAATATGAAATAGAAATAGAAGATTTTATGATTGATTGATATTTTGTTTGTCTAATCATTATATCTGTAAATTTAGCATCCCTTAATCTATTCTTTTATTTTCATTTTCATTCTCAGACTGGTAAAAGGAGATGGGGAGATTATTGAAGAGATTGTGAGCAAGGAGAGACACAAGCAGATTAACCAGGTGAGTGCCAGGTCATGACGTGACGTGACCTTTATTAAGATTCATTGAATATACATAAGTCTTTGTTACTACCCAAGGGAGTGAAGTATTATTTTTGTCTGTCCATCTGTTTTGCTGTGATGTCCAATTTCCACATGCAGCATTGCCACACATCTTCATTGCTGCATCTTTTGTCTTATGGACTGGAAGGGTCGCAAAGCAATGTGGATAATGGATTGAAGTCTTACATCTCTCATGATTGCCATGTTCATACAGTGTATTTAGTGGTTGTGAGATACAAAGTTTGGATTGTTGTCAGATAAGCTTTTGCTGTTATGACTGCTTGAAAAAATATGCCCACCAAGGAAATATATTTCTAATCAGCATGTTACTGTGACATTTCATACCAGGCTTTAATTACAGGACTAATTAATAGGATGACTAAGGATTGTATGCTCATCATGTTCTTTGTGAATTGACTTCTCTATTATTTTTCTGTCTCCCCTCAGCAAGCAACGCAAGGAGACGGACTCAGCTTCATGCGGGGTCTGGGCCTCAATAAATAAGTGCATGAAAATTTGATGTGTTATGAGATATGATATAGTGGTCAGTAAAAATGCACTAGTATTTGCTTTCACTAGTTTGATATACACAGTGAAAGGTAGATATGAACATGGTAAAATACATGAGAGCTTCACATTGAAAGCCAGAGGAGGATTTTATTATGAGGACTTGAGATAGTGCATGAAATTTGCTGTTTTCACCAAATGAAATTAGAAGAACAACAATAGTGTTGTTGGTAAAACCTATGCATTAATTGTGGTGTCTTAATAAACAACAAGCAGCATGTAAATGAATTCACAGTTTGCAAAGAATGCTCAAGAGCATTTTGTATGAAGTCTTTGAAAATGACATTGTGTTGGTTTCATACTTAGTCTAGTAGTTTATAAAGATTTTTTGCTGGTGTTGCAAACTTTTCTCTGTCTTGTTTGTTAATTGCATGGAAGTGGGAAAGTGTTTGCAGCTTAAGTTATTGTGCTTGAGTTCCTCATAAAATCTGACAAAATTTAATGTCAGGGAAAGGAAAGGCTAAAAGATCCAATGCATTGGACCAAGCAAGAACATTACTTTGATGTCTGATTTGAAACATGCAGGCAAAAACGAACATATTCTGTTTCCTGGTGACATACGTTTCATAAGTGTCCTTATACAATGTACCTTTTGTGACAGGACTTCTGGAAAAGTACCTCCACACTAAATAGAGAATGATACACATGTTACATTTATACCTTTCCCAGAACCTCAGCAGCATTCTCTTTGCATTAACCACCCGCATCTTCCAAAAGTGATGATTCCTAAACTGTTTAGTCATCCTTGACTGCACTTATAATGGAGGTTAAAAATTCCTAGACTGCAAGAAGCATAATTTGGTTTTGACAAAAGTCAAGTGCCCATGTCTTAAGTTTTGGCTAATCAAATGGCACCCTAACATATGAAGTAATTTCTTGAGTTTGCCAACCATACATATTGTTGATACACATATTTTCGTTGCTTTGCAGTTATGCGCTTTTGGGTTTGTACTGTGGCACAGTATGAAAAGTTACGAAACACGGAAAAGACCGATTACGTAGGTACTATTTTTAGCCAATCAGGCATGAGCATGACGTCACGTACGACCCTTTATAACCCTTGGGAGCCGCCATCTTGGATTTATCAAAGCATAGTGCACTCGTGCGTGCGTCGAGTGGTGTCGGTGTTTTGTGGACAATTTCGACGTTACTACTCTCATTTTCCAACCAAAATGCCTCGCCGTGGTGGTGGTGGTTTCAGGGCCCGTACTAGCTCACCCCCTCCTGCCCCTGCTCGAGCACCCCCCAGGTAAGCTAGATAAAGATGCGTTACTTGCGTAATGTAGATATGATGAAGGTCAGTTTTTCCAGAAGCATCGTTGCGTCGTCCTAATCGGGTCAGATGGCTTTCCGCTAGGGCACCGGGGCTATACACTCTCTTTTGTCGAGATGTTCCCTAAGGGTTTACATATGCTCTTAGTTGATGTAAATGTCGAGAAACGTCAAATCTGAAGAAGGGAAAGGTTTATGAAACGTGGTGAACTTTGAAGACGACGAAATCTTAACACCATGGGGAGGGGGATCCTTTTGTTGCGATGATCATGTTACACACAAGTCACAGCTTACGTAAACTAGGACAACAAGAAACGCCTAAAATTTGCACACATAACGTTAGATATGATGTTTTCGAAAGTGGAAAAATATTTTTTAAACTTATCTAATGTTTTTTTCACATTCTTTCAATAAAACACATCCTGCTTCTAGATATGTGACTATGAGTATGATGATAAGTGATATGTGACACATACATATACACATGGTACTTATATAATTTCTTATTACTGCCACACAGGAGCAGCGTGCCGGCCCACCCTCCCCCTTCCCAGCCCATGATGCAGCAGCCTGCGTCCCAGGGCCCTGGTCTGATGGGGCAGATGGCTGCCACTGCTGGAGGCGTAGCCATCGGGTCCGCTGTCGTAAGTATTGATCCTCAACCAACTCAACATGATTTCAGTCACTGACGGATGACAGATCTTCACCGTTTAAAATCTATCCAGTTGTTTGAGTTGCTCTCCAAGCAGAGGTTGTTGAGGAAAATTGTGACCTTCTTAATTATAAAATTATAGTTGATATGCCCCATTTTTGTCTGTTCTTCCCAATGGTTTTTCCAATCACCTCTGCTTGGAGGGCAGTTTGAATTATTGTTATCTTGTGTATCTTTTTACCTAGATGCCTAACATTCATTGACTTATCTATATTATTTCTTCTTATAACTGGGGATTCTTAGTGTCTTGTCGTCTGGTTTTGTTTGTACAACTTCATTGAAATGAATAAAAAAGATACATTAGCTTTCCTTTGCCCAAAGAAATCATTATGATCATTCCTGTTTGCCAGGGGCATGTGATTGGCCATGGTTTGACTGGAGCCTTCAGTGGCGGCGGCTCCTCCGCCCAGCCTGATGTCACCTACCAGGAACAGCAGCCAGCACAACAACAACAACAGCCTATGCAACAGCCCAATCAACAACAACAGGGGCCCTGCGGATGGGAGATCCAACAGTTCCTGCAGTGTGCACAGTCCCAGGGTGACATCTCGCTCTGTGAGGGTTTTAACGAGGCAATCCGGCAGTGTAAGGTGGCAAATGGTATGTTATAGATCCTGCTGATAGTTCTGATAGTTCTGTTCCTTTTTACAACCAGCTGCTTAAAACCACTGTTTCTTTCATGCTTTTTTCATCTATTGGATCATAGCCTGTTTCTGCAATGTCAAAATAGCTGATGTAAGCATTTAAATGCAATTGATAATGATCTCTATCTTGACTATTTTGTTTTCATGTTTCTGTCCTCAGGCTTACAGTGACAATGCACATGGAAGACCATGGTGTGCTGCTATTGGGTGATGGTTTCAAGCTACAAAATGATTTCCTTCGTCATCCGGATATTTTAAGCAACATAGACCTCAGAATACCGGAGTTTTATTTGATTGAAAAAGCCATGGATTGGGAAGTAAAAACTATGTGAAATGGGCAAAAGAGGATGCACACGAGTGTATAGAGTTGTAGCAACAGCAACGCTAAAAATAGTCTACCATGTTTGTATTTTGTAGTTTGACATAATGAGAAACTTGAGAAAGAGCAAAACATGATAGAATAGCTAAGTTTCAAGTACCATATTGTATGTATTGAAGATGAATTTTTGAATATCTGAACAATCCACTCAGCTGTATCAGATATACGTGTACATGTACCAGTATTCTCTTGACTTATCCAGCTTTTTGTGCTATTAACACAATTGCCTTTCTTGGAATGTTATTTGTACAGATAACACTTTACAGTTTGAGAATTTTGAACTCTGATATTCTGTATAGTAGTCATGACAGAAAATAGGAATATCAGTGGTCTTTTTTGCTCCCTCAGTTCTGGTTGAAACAATGTGTGTACAATAAACCAGACTTTGTGAAGGCTGTTGCTGTTGTTTAATAAATGATTCTAATACATCACAAATCATGTTGGTCATTGATGTCCAGTACCTAGATCTACTAGTATATAAGTCTTCTCTATAAATGGTTACTGTAAAACATGTTAATTCAGACAGGAAGTTAAGTTGACTTTTACTTTATTTGAAGTGAAGTTATGCTGGATGAAATAGATAATGCAGGGGCATGTTATTTTCAGATTCGAGACACTGTGCAACACAACTGCAAACATTTTTTACAACACAATTAACAAAGCATTCATGTGCATGTTATAAGCTTAAACTCACATACTGTGTGAGGTTGCACTCTTATCACAAGCATCACATGTGCTTGTCGACATTGGTCTTGCCTTAAAATGAAATAGAGGCCTGCAGTTTTGGGAACCAGATTTGCTATACATTTTTTCAAGACCAAGTGTCTGGAACAGATACTTGTGTCAGTTGTTGTGTTACTCTTCATGTGCGCCTGTACTGTGAGTTTCTATGATGAAGTGACCTTGCAACTCCTGAGTAAAACCACACATTCATGCACATTTAGCACCTTGTAACCCTAACTGGTTTCGGGAAGTGTGTAATTGAATAAATTTGATTGGATTGGTCTTGCCCTTCATGTTCACATTAGTAATTGCACTACCCACCCTGGAGTCGTATATCAAAGAATCATGGGTTGCTCATCTGTGGATAGAGCAGATCTAGAGCATTCTTATGCCTCGTTTCGCCCATGATTGTCTGTTTCTGGGTACTATTAAATCTCCTGATCACTGGACTTCTCTGACAGTCAGTCATGTCAGTCAGTCGGAGCAAGGGGTCGGAGGATCCCGGCTGTCAGAAAACGCTAGAATCTTTCGCCCCAACATCTGCTTGGAGATTAGCAGGGTACGAGAGTTTGAGCGCCTGGGCACGAGAGCAGCGTGACGTCACGCAGCACACGTGATCCAATATGGAGGAAGGTGGAGGGAGGTAGAATGTTGTCGTCGGCAACATCGCCAGGTGTACCACCTGTTTTAGTCACATTTTAGCCCGACTTCGCCTCCAAACATCCACAATGGGAGGAAGAGAATCCAAGCCGTCGTTTATCTCGTACGAAGAGGCCATCAAAAGAGGTAAGATCTCCCATACATGTCACCGTGTTCGAAAAAAAGATATCTTCTGCACTGCTGCGACGCAAATGATTTTCAGAGATGAAGGGGAAGTGATATAATTTTGATGGCACATTCCGATTGCTACGTTTATAATTGCGTGTTTTGTATCTACAGTAACTAACGATGAGTTAGAGCGCCTAAAGGCGGCCTTTAAAAGGTCGTCCAACCTGAACGCCCTGATGACCAAGCCGGTGTTTATGCGGGAAGTGCTGGGGGACTCCGTGCCAGGGAAGCTGGCCGAGGTAAGGCTGAGCTTAACCGTGAAATCGCACCAGACATTAAAGACCGTGAACGTGGATAGGTCTCGTGGTGGCCTTTTGGATACCGCTTAACGCGTTAGAACATTGCTATAGACCATGCTAGCTGTTCATAGGGTTCTAGAGTTGTTTACTACACCTAGTAGTGTATCAATCTGTAGGCAATTTCATCCCCTCCCCTCTTTAACACCTGCAGTAAAGGACAGGTAGACATGTAGGTGTGGCGTTACTATGGACAGAAGCCCAAGCAGAATTAATGTTGTGTTCCTGGTTAAAGTCTGTAAAATGATAGAGTCGATAGGTAGTACTTTAAACATTCTTTTTGAATTTTACATTATATCACTCTTATTTATTAATTGTTACCTTGTTTGGCATGTGTAGCCAGAGTTCATAATGTCCTTGCTAGATGTAAGTGTAGCGTATGCCAGTCTTCCTGAATTAAGTGTTAAGCCCACTTAAGGATATAATTGACTCCCCCATGCCAACTCCCTTGTAGGTGTGGCATAACAGAGGGTACTGACAAGCTTGAAGGGCAGTACATGGCAGGCATGCAAACTGATAGGCTGTACGGTAGATGTATAGTACGACTGAATTGATCAAAGAGCTATGTTCATGTACAGTTCATGCATTTTACGATGGCCATCTGATTTTATAGTTATTAAAGAATTATGAGAAAAATACAACCTCTTCGGCTCAACATCTTAAGAGAATGATAGACGGTGTTGTAAAACTGATGAGGGGAGGATTTAAATGCCTTTAAGTGACTGGTATGTCTGCTTTCATGTATGGAAAGATAGGGTTTGTTGTTATGATAAAATATGAAGAAAAAGGTAAGATTTGAAGCCTTAAATGAGAAAAGTCTATTTTGAAATGGCCCAGAGAAAAAGGAGGATTCTAATCCACATGAAGATGCTATGCTGTCCATATAATTTTTACATTGATTTAATTGGTATTCATAACCATCTGCCTCATGTCATTGTCAATTTCTACATTTCTTGGAATTTTTTTATGTCGGTTATCAGTTTAAACCAAATTAGACCGGAGAAACAAGAGCCAATCAGCATGAGGACTTCGTGCGGTTGTTATGGCAACCTGTACGGGTTATGACTGTCTGATTAGATTTTCTTGTCATCTGCCTTGGCTGGAAGCCTGAGTAATTACCTCACAGTATGCATGCAAATTGAACTGCCTTCTTTCAGGGCTCGAAATACATATACATGTATTTAAAAAAAAAAGCAGATATGAATTTAGAAACTTGAATATTTGCTGGTGATAAAAGTCCAAGGTTAACGGACTATCATTCAGTCAATTTACGATGAGAGCATGATGACGTTTCAAGTTAACTTTCAAATATTGGAACCAAACATAGCTGAACTTAGCTGTCACTCTTAGTAAGTTGTGCCTTGAAGTATTTTTATTTCCCAGCAATCCGTGTGTATGCCATTATTACTAGACATTGTATTTCTAATTGAGGCAAGAAAAAATTTATTTGCAGCAAGGTAACCTGAACTTCATCAAGTTGTTGTTTTAGAGCATATTTTTCTGGTTTCAAACTTTCATGCGGTGATCTTTTGTCATAGACAAGTTTTAATTACGATTACCAAATGTCAGGTGACAGGCACTCTGCAATATTGCACAATCTAATGTGTGGAAGAAAGCATTTTGAGCCTTGTTATGCCTGCTATAGCAATACGTGCTTGGGAATAAATTGTTCAGCACATACGTGTTGTCAGGAAGACAAGATGGACATCTAGCAACACCACAATTAGAACTAATTCTTGTCACTTTTGTCCAAGCCTGTTTCTTTGATATACTCATGATTTGGACATACTTTTTCTTCATATAGGTGACTCTTTAGTATAGTTTATTACAGTAAACAGTACTACGAAAATACTACTACTACTAATATCCTAGACATGAGATAACAACCCACTTCCCCTATGGCCTTAAAAAGGTGACAGGACTACCTTTGTCTTTACCTTTTTTGTTAGTAAACAAGATTACCATGTGTGTTATTTACTGTAAATGTTGTTTTACATTAAAGGTCAAAAAATGAATAATGAATAATGAGGTGTCAACATTATATGCTTGACAAATCATTTTACTATTTCAACAGATATAACCTATATAAGCAACTTATTCGACAAAATATATTAGATGATCTTAAGAGTCTTAAGACCATGGTGCCATTGAGATTTAGCTGTCTTGTCTGGTTATTAAATATAACATTGGTTCTAAATTGATCATGCTGTCTAGATGACAACTTGACCGTGAATTTCATGTCTGGAAGAACCAGAGTATTATTGGTCAGTTAGCATGCTATCCACAAAAGTTATAATAGATTCTACTTTGCTTAATTATAAGCTACAATCTCTTAAATCTGATAAGTAGTATTGTCCATAGAAAGGTTCATATTTGCATTTTAAGCCAAGTTGTGTTTTTCTCTGTTAGACTGATATTTGAATTACATTTGTGTAGCAAAAACTGGTCGTCAAAATACAAATATATGTTTTACACAAAGAAGTGCTGGTAATGACTACAGATCGTAGTGGCTGTTACCTGTAAAATTCATGGTGTTTGGGATCAGACCGCGATCAATGACGATTTAGAAGCCGCCATGCCCACTGCTCATGATCAGTATATTGCACACAAACATAGGGGTAGTGGTTAAGGAGATTTGGGTCAATACTTCGTCATTTAGTACATGTACCTGTGCCGTCGCATGAAACTGACGTCAGTCCCTGTTCACCCTGAGATCCTGATTAGATTTATAATGCATTGTTCTAAGCCGGCGTAACACTGCTTGCAAGTTAATGAGGTTATTATGATAACAGGGTTGCTTGTACAGTATAGGCTGATGATATAGGTCATTCAACTTTTTTTTATTAATGAGTCTTGTTGATTTAAATTTCTTGCTGGCGTGTAATATTCTGAAACACCGATATGATCTGACATGTCCTTGGTTGTATGTTTCAAATTTGAATTGTTATTCTATAGCAGTTAATGTGTTTTACAATTAATGACCTCTTCAAAATTTGAAGCAAGGTTACAGCTACACTAAAGGTCACATATCTGACAATCAATCATGACATCATTATCAACTAGATAGATTAAAGTAGCTGCTAATTAGTATAAAAACATAAGATATGATTTAGATGAAACATTATAAGTAACATACTTTCCAAAGGCTTAGTGGGTAATGAGGATAAACCAGTCTGTTGCTGTTTAATATGGACACTTCAGACAGTATGAGATGTTGCTACTGATAAATGAAAGTTAGTACTTTTCTTACGTTGCACTTGATGTTTAAAATAAAGCTCTTTGGGAGTTATCATGAGGAAGTCACTTACATGAGTTATTGTCAACTTTTTAGTGTGTTTTAGAACATAAGAATTATCTAAAAGATGTAAATGTTGTCGTCTCTTTTACCCCTCTGTTTTTACATAACACATTTAAATGTACAAATGTACTGAACTAGAGCTGTGTACCGGTACACTGTACCGATACAGTACCGGGTACAGGTCCAAAATACCTGACCCTGCTGTATTGGTACTGGACCTGACTCAAGGGATGACCACTTTGACAGATAAAATTGCTATGAAATTACCGTGGCAGTGCTCTAAAGCACAGAAAAGACATTTGCATGGCTGGAGTCAAATTTTCATCTGTGTTTTCATAAAGATAATACCTAGCACACAAATATTATGTTTTTACCAGTTCAAACATGCGTTTGTCCTTATTGAAAATCTAGCATTTTCCGAACAAGTAGTTTAGGTACAGGTTCAGGTCCGGACCTGTACCTTAACCCGTGTACCTGTACCTGTACCTGTACCTAAAATTTGTTTAGGTACACAGCTCTATACTGAACAGTACACACGTGTCTTTTGTTCACCATATTTTTCCTCCCCTTCCCCAGCGTATCTATGAAATATTTGGAGGGAACACGAAGGGTCTGAAGTTCCCAGATATGGTGTGTGGTCTGGTCCTGCTGACAAGAGGCAAGAGAGAGGAGAAAATAAAATGTAAGTATCCTCCCTTCTAGTTTTAAAGTAAGTAATACTTTTTCTATACAGGTCTGAAATTACATATAGGTCATGTTGATTTGATTATATGGATGACATCCTTTGGGAACCCTAAAACTGTTGCGTGTGTGCAAATAAAAAAAAGTTCGGCAGAAAAAAATTTGCCTTCATTATGAACCTGCATGGACAGGAAGGATGAACAAAACAAAACACAGAGTATGGTTTACGGAAATATCTATATATTAGGTTCTTTCTTTTTGTTTTTTCAAAATGTTAACTTTGGATTTGACTTTAACATTCTATGACAATAATATCCATTTTCTGAAATTTTAGTGTGTAATTGACAGCATATATTCTCACAATTTGCAGCTGCTTTGTTCGGTTTACAGTATGACCAAAAACATCTTTTTTTTTGGAAATCGACGAAAATTGCTGCGTCCAAGGATGTCATCCAATTAATCAACTCAACAAGACCTTATTTCAAGTAAGAAGACGTTAAGAATTTGAAACAAAATTGAAACACATAATATTTGCAGAAAAGTCAACAAGTAAGGATGGACTGTCTATCCTCCAACATCCAATGATTACAGTGACTAATGACAGAAATACTCTATAAGCCTCTATCATTGCTGCTTCTTCCAATATCGTTATATCACAACAAAGCCAACGTGAGCAGTGCTGGTGCGTACAATGCATTTTTTAGATCCCGGCCTTATCCGAAGAATGGTCTTCAGAAAATCAATAAAAGTAGGAGTCTTGAAAATGGGTGGAGATGTGGTGTACACGCCTCATTTACTTCAAATGTATAATTCAAGAATGTCATCCTGGACCAGATGTCAATATTTCAGAAGGAAAGTCTGAATTATCGCTTGAAGTCTTAAGGTATATCATCCACAGCAGATTTTTTATATTTCCATTAGTCAAGTCAAAGTGATGTAGTCCTGGGGAAATTGAACTGTAAATTTTGAGAAAATGGCCTCGTCTTGTTTTGCCTTAAAGAGGTGGTCGTAAAGAATGGTGATGGGCTATAAACCAAGATTAGTCATGTAATAATAACTACTTGTCGGATGGCCAAATTACGCCAAAGTAACTGTTGGAAGGATATTTTTCTGCAGCATAGTGCAGCGAGCAGTCATCATATTTGATACATGTGTGCTGTTTGACCACAAAGATGTAATCCACTATAGGCCAGGGATATTTTAGGCCCTGGAAGCTGCTGTAACTAGTGTAAGTGATCACATCGTAGCATACAAGATTTCTGGATTGAGTTACCAAATCTTCAGACAGTGTCACCTTGAACCATGTTAGGAAAGGTGTAGTGCAGTCTGTACTCATAAAATATGTTATGTCATATTCACAAGACTAATAGATTTCAGTGCAGATCACCCTAGTTTATTATATCATAATATGCAAGGAATTGAATTTTGGAACACACATTTTCTGAGCTGTCATATATTACTCTATAATTTTTTTTATGTACTTGTCTGCACATGCTTTGGCATAAATATAATGTGACAATATAGGATAAAACATTTCAAGAGGAAGAAAAACTGTGAAAATGTGATAAAAATGCAAATCTGGTGTAAATGGGCCCAACTGCTTACTTGTTAATTTGCTGTTTTGTCCCGCCTGTGCGTTTATTGGCCAGACATGGGCGCCCTTCATCTGATAACACAACAGATGTCGTAACTCACCATTTTCCCCAGGAATTAAGGGGGGAAATTCTGCCCTTGGGACTTGACCTTCGATCCAATATTTACTGCAGCTTCCTTCCAATATCGATCGAGCCACCCACATAGAAATGAAGTAATGTACATTTTAAGCAGCATACATACTTGGACTGAGGAAGCCTTAGATTATTGTTGGAATTTAAGAAATGATTTTTGCAATAAGATATTTAATGCTATGTTATCAGTCTTTTAGGACTCAAGTTGTTAAGTTCCCAGAAATTTAACTATGTGTGTAATGACATCAAGCTAGAGATAGAACCCACATGTTAGACAACAGTGTAAGGATGAGACATATTTGGAGATTCTGAAGCATCTGTGATTAATTCATTTGCAGGCAGCATCCACTGATTACGTAATTGCTGGGACTCAGACATGTTATTCTATTATTCAATTATGGGTGTGTCATACAGTCAACCATGGACCATATGGTTTTCCTGAGATATGAAATCATGCAGTGCTCAATACTATCCTTGGTATACATTTGTAAATAAGATTTGAACTTGTCTGTGAATTACATCAGACTGTTATGCAAATTTCATTATTCTGGATAGTGAGTCACATGTCTCAAATGTTTTTATGATGAGATTGCTCTCTATCATTTCTGAGCATTGATATGAATATCAAAGATGGGATTATTAATAAAGCTCAACTTAAGATTCTGTTGATGTACACATTCCCCTCACAATCCCCAAGGGAAGTAGCATAACTAAGCCAACAGTGTTATGTTATTAGATATGAATATTTTCAGGTCCAGGTAAACTAGAAGCATATGATTAGGTCAAAATCTAGTATGATACTAGAGAAATCATATGATGAGGTTAAAATGATAAAGAAATGTTTATTGGCCTTCATTTTTCAGAAAAAGCTACAAATTTGTTAAATCGTCTTAAAACATGTGCCTGAGAAATAGTTATCAACATTAAAAGATCAGTTCTGACAAGAAGATCAGGATCAAATTGTGTTTAAAAGACCCATTAGGCCTCACCAATGTAATGTCTTGTTTTTGGGGAAATTTGATGGAGGGGTACAGCAAGATGAAAATAAAATAAGGCATTTTGTACTGCGCAGAAAGGTTTAATGCATGAATAACTTCATGTACAGTTTTTTTTACATATCCTTTCACAGCTTACGACTAAAGATATTTCAATAAAAACTTGAAGTTGAGCAGCTAGGAGTTAGGTCTTCAACTTCCTCAACTGTTGGTACCAGAATTTGAGCATTTTTGAGTTTACATCTGCCCAGAATGGAACATGTTATGCCAAATTAGAAATCAGGGGAAACCAAAAAAATGAATTGGTATGGCCAGTTGAAGGAAGCACTTTCAAATGTTGTAAAAGGAAGTATCTGTCTGTTTCTGCAGTCATCTTTGCTCTGTACGCCAATGATGCCCTGAGCCATGTGCAGCGCAGTGACATGGAGACCATGGTCCTGGCATGTGACAGTGGACATGTACCACAAGTCATCAAGGACAGCTTTGCACAGGTGGGAAAACTGTTTTCAATAGTAATGGTCACTCAATATTTTTAGTTACGATAGACGTTAATTGTTATAGAAATACGTTGATGAAGGTTAGACATCCAGGTAATAAGATACGCCAAAAATATTCACTCAAGCAACTGGATAAAATTTTGAAACTTTTGTAAAATTTCCAAATTTTCTCCAGTTCCTTGAGTAACTATTTTTGGCGCATTACAGAAATAGGCTGTATGTCTCAAACAATTATGTCCAAACAGAAACGTATTAAACATTCTTTTATACTCATAGCCATCCACATTTCCAAACATCTTTTTAAGAATCTAGATGAAATTGTGTACACCTGGTCATTGATGTTTTTATGAACTGGATGATTTTTCCTTAAATGGCAGAATGAACGTTTGATGTACGACGAGTTCCGCTGCTGGCTGTTGGCGAATCCCGATGCCACGTCGGTGACAAGATGGTTGCTGAACAGCGGCGGGGTCTGCGTCACTCTCACTGACGACAGCGAGACCCCAACGTTCTATCAGACCCTGGCTGGTGTCACACATTGTAGGACATCTACTTTTATCTGTCATTTTATTGAAGCTATTCCACATAGGCTGCCTCTTTTGTATATGACTATATAACAGGGTTCCCAAACAATGCTTGCATGATTTGTATTCAAACAGGAATGAAAATATTGCCAAGAATTCCTGATCAATTTTTTTATGTGAGATGTATTCAAAACAATTGTAGGAAGGACATCTACTTTTATCTGTCATTTTATTGAGGCTGTTATATATAGGTTGCTTCTTTTGTATACATGGGTATATAACCGGGTCCCCAAATAACGCCTGAATGCTTTTGATATGATTTGTATGAATGAAAATATTGCTGAGAATTCCTGAGCAAGAATTTACCTTTTTTTTTGGGAGATGGATGGAAAATGATATAATCATGAGAACATCTCAATGTGTTTTGGAGAAGTCATCTGTTACTTATTCTTGTTATACATTATTTTGTAGATGAAATGTCTTACGTGTAGTTTTGTTTTCCAGTGGAAGAGACAGATATAATAGAGCTGGAGAAACGTTACTGGCAGCTGAAAAGCCAGTCCAAGACGGGGAGGTTTGATCTGGAGACGTTTACCATCCTCATGGTGCCTCCTGTACCAAAGGAACTTTGTGAAGGTGACTTCAGAATTTTTTCCCATGTCCATGTGCTATGTAGTTATGAACAGGACTGGATTCAGGGACTTAATGGCTTGGTTGTATGATTTTGTCTAGGAATTTCCATACATTGAGCGAAGTGAACCATGAAATAAATGAAAATTCAGTCGAACCTGTACCTCTACATTAGAACCATAAAGATAAACATTAGCTCTTACGAAATTGATATTTCTTATGAACCTGATACATGACCATCTGATACCTTTCATCTTACACACGTAGCATCTTACACACTGTTTCATTACCTTGTTGTTCCGATCTTGCAGGTTTATTCAATGCCTTTGATGAAAACAGAGACAATCACATCGACTTCAAGGAGATCTGTTGCGGGCTGTCTGCCTGTTGCAGGGGACCACTAGCTGAGAGACAGAAATGTGAGGGGACAGAATTATTACTTATCCTTAAGTAGAAAATGATCGTCTTGAAAACTTCTTAAGGGTTTTATCCACAAAGGTGATAGATGAACTTGTGCATGAACTATGAAACGTGAACGTACATTCAGTAACTAGTTTCAGTGCAAGGTTTGCAACATTGTATCTATGAAATTTTAATGATGTCTTTCTAAATTCAAAGTGGTCAGTATTTAATCATATAGATTAATGAGAAGTGAAATAGCCTGAGCCCCATGTGCCATATCATCATTTAAAGACGGTTAATTGTACAGAAAACATTGCAATGGTCAGTGATGCAAGCACCATGTTATAATACATGTACTTGTTCCCTCTATGATATCTGATCTGCTACAGTCTGCTTCAAAATTTTCGACACCAACCATGATGGACTGCTGGACCGGGAGGAGCTTGTTGCCATGGCTACCATGCTCATCATCATCCATGAGGAAAATGTTTTTGACATCCATACGGTAAACCTTTGCACTTTTTTTACTAACATCAAGTTGTCATTATATGGCTCTACTGCAGATTGAGGTATAGACAGGTACAGTATATGTAGATAACAACTTGCTTACAACTTGTGCTGTATTTGTGACAGAGACTACAAGTTGGTCCAGGTAAGATTCACGCTCTACAAATCAGAAGTGACACACAACTTGCACTGTGGACTGCAGAGGTACGTATTCTATGATGTAATGAAGTTGTACACTTCAAAATGTGTTATGCTAGACACATAGAGGCAATGTTGGTGACTTGTGAGCTTTCCCCTTTGCTTATTCTTTGCATTTCTGTGACATACTGCACTGTTTTGTGACAGTATTTTCGTTATGTATTGTAGTGTCAGTTAGTGTAATTGATGTTACCAAAGCCTTTTAGTTGCACAGTATGTCTGCTCGCACCCTTGTGGTCGTCTTGTTTGCTTTTCTTTGCTTGCCTTGTTTTTCTGCATTTTGTACTTTTTGCATTTCTGTATGAGGAGTTCTGGACAATGGATCTCAGTACTTTCCTCTCTTTCTCTTTCTTTCTTCTTGTAGAGATTTCAGTGGGAAAATGAAGTGCATGTGGCGGTTAGTATCCTCCCTCACTTGTCCTGCAGCCATAATGTGTTCATCACCGAACTGCTGCACAGTTTAACCTGGAACCCAGATTGTTAGCAGGGTCCACACAGACCAGATCTTTGGCACAAGGTCTAACATGCCTCTAAGGAAATTTTGCCTTAGCCCTCTGTTGCTGGAAGGCCCTCGAGTAACTATTGGCTGTTGATTGAATTCAGGCAGGCAAAATCACCGGGATGGGCTTATTTGGCCAGGCGTTGATAGAAGCTTACAGTTCTATTAAACTTAAAGGCAACCCAGCCTTCAACCCTGGAAGTGACTGTTGATCATGTTATGGATTGTCAGACTATCAGATGTTTATGAAATGTTTATATTTCTTAACCTCTATCTAGCCTTTCTCCCCATGCAATCCCATAGAAAATTCTGAACTGTTAACCGTGTCCTGGGCATGATGTTGAAAAAAGTGGTCTAGGGTGTCTTCATCTTAATCATAGACAACTACATGTACATAGTTACATTTTCTAATTAGTGAATTGAGATAATTCAATACTTTGAGGTTTTGTGACAGTATGTTTAGTCAACACCTAGCAAAAAGCATCAAAAGTGTCAAGTAAGATGTAGATTATACTACTACATGTAGTATACAGTTTGGTGCTTTGTGCTCTTTATGGCTCACTTAACACAATGTGCTTCCTTTTGTGTGACATTGCATTGGATAGGTGTGTGATTATGCAAACTATTCAAAATGTTCTAATTTTTCACTTGTGATGAACACTGTGAACCTGTGTGCAGTGAAAGCATATAGGATGTGTATTCAGCACTGGACAAGTGACTGTGTCTAGTAATACACGTAGTACATGTACCAAAATAAACCTGTTGACAATCTAGTTCAAAATCTGATAGTACATTCTGTTGTCTGTACATTGTAATACAGCCATTTTATAATATTGGAAATGGAGTAATGAGGAACATGTGATTGATGCATGCATGTAAGCTGAAGGGGATGTGGACCAGTGGAAATTTCAGTTCCTCCCTGCTTGATTGATTGACTAATTGATTGATTGATTCCCTGCAAGTGTAAGGGGGAGTAACAATGGGGAGATTGGAAACCATTACCATCTATAGCTACTCCCACACATCTTCTTGGAGATTAGAACGTAAACTTGCTGATTGTCTGTACATTGATGAATTGCAACCCTATTGAATGTTTTATGTGTGTGTGTGCAGGACCCAGACATGAATAAAACCCATTGGAGGGCTGAAGACATTGTGAAAGACATCCTGAAGACACATGACACAGACCAGGTAAGGATCTCATGAAGCAGAAAGCAAATCTAATGGCTCTGGTGCAACATTGAAGAATGCATGTGAATCTATTTTGTTGGATGAAAATAATAAACTTAATTAAAGATTTCTATTTAGAAAAAGCTACTGTCTTACACACTGCAACAGCCCTAGCCCTGCCAGGGTCACATTTCCAAACCAGTACCTGGCCAGTCTGCTTGTGGGAGCGAAAAATAAAAGTGTTTCAAGAAATGTACACAAATTGATGCTCATGACTATTTTTTTTTCAACATTTTGTGAGTCTTGTTGTCTTTTATATCATACTTTTTATCCCCGCAAGTTGTTCAGCCCGGCTTTGTTTTGGAATTGAAGTTAACGTGACCCTGGCATAAGGAGTAGTAGTGCATGTTGTCTTTGGTGTATTAAACTAAGAGGAATTAAACTAGTACTCATGACTTTAATGTGGAAGCTTGTGTAGCTTTTTGTGTAGCTAGGTGAATCAGGTAAATGGTAGGGTTCCCATACTTGGTAGAAAAATTACACATGTTGTAACAGTGGGGTTCAAGCGCCTCCAACTGACCAGTCTAACTGGTCTAGACCTTTTAGCCTAGTGGTTAAGGCGTGCGTGCCTTTGGCTGCCCGGTTTCGGCGTGGGTTCGAATCCCGGGGGCTAGGATCACTTATTTCTACTCGCTTCTTCGTCTCAATGTCATGCAATATCCAACAGAAAGGCAACACTGTGCTGTCAATGTAAAACCATGTGTTCTGTCCACCAGGACGGCTGTATTACCCTGGAGGAGTATCAGATCTGGTCCATGGGACACAGGCTGCCCAACGATCTCCTCAAGCTCCTATTTCAGGTACATGTACATGATAATCTAACTCTGCTGTCTGTGTGTCTATCAAAGTACTCTCTAGCTATAGGGTAATCAGTAGAGCCATTAGCATGTCTTTTAACGCATTTTAGATTAGAAGTTACACAGTATTTGTGTCAATTTATGTTTGAATGATACAGTACATAAGTCCCACTTCCGTTGTACTGATATTAGCTGTTTTGTTTTGTTGACAGGTATGCCACGTAGTGTTGGGGTTGAGACCTGCCTGGTCAGAGGAGGAGGGAGAAATTGTCAGGTAAGATGATAATAAAGAGCGCAGACATATCAAGTGTATGTTGTCACAAAGTACATCATCTTCTCTTCTGTACCTAAAAATTGCATTGTGACTTGGAACCTTCAGTATGTAAAGAATATAATGCCTTTCTTTTAGTGAATGCCAACTGTTGATATTTTCCTACCGCTTGTAGGGGCTGGCTGGACAGGGAAGAGAGAAAGGGTCTCCGGAACAAGGACACCTGGTACCTGGTGTCCATGGCCTGGTGGAAGAACTGGTGTGAATTCACACACTACCAGGTACTTTCAACTTTACCAACTTTACTTTTTGTATAGAGCTCTTTTTCAAGTCCCTTCTCCAACAGCAATAACAGCAATAACTGACAATTAATTCAATTTGATGTCCTTTTCATGCATGTTTCAATAGGTTTTTGCATTGCCTGATGTGAAGACATTTCTTCCCATTTCAGGGAAGGTCATACCACAATGGCTGGGAGACCTCTTCAAACAGTTCCTCAGGCAGCCTCCCTCCCCATCACTTGAATGGTTTGGCCCATGCATGGGATGAAATCAGCGAAGAGTTCTCCCAAGATGAGGCCTCATCCGTGTCCAGAACCAGTGGTTTCTACAGCGAAAGCTCCTCCGCGGTAGAGAGCTTACGCGGGAATGGAACCCTGAACCATGTTGCAAACCACATTGGAGATGCGGACTCTAGAAGAACCAGTTCCGTCAGCTCAGGGAGTCGAGCGAGCACGATGTCAAGCGAAGGGAGAGGAACGCTACCGAGAAAACATCTCGCGCCCAATCCCTTACCTCCACAGAACCCTGGAGCCATTGATAACACACAACTAATCATACCGGAAACACGAAAGGTGGGGAAATATATTGAGTTACCCTAGAAGTGTCAATTATTTAGGTATGCACATCTTTGCTTGTATTTACTTTTGTCCTAGTAAGTTAATAGATGCTTCACATTTTCCCACTAGTAGTATACAACAATCCTGTCTTCTGGTTGGTCCACACAGGTTATGATGTTGACCAATGAGGGTGGACGTCTAAAGCGAGACCGAATCCTGATCAGAGGGCGGGACTATGAACTTCTCCCGGAGCCAGTGTGGCGGGCTCTGCAGAACTGGTATGGAGGTTCCCCTGCTCTGCCCAGAACGGTATGTCTGTGTGATATCTGTTTGTTTACTTAATTTGTATTTAATGATTTCATTGTAAAATCGCCTCATTGTGTTGTGTATCAATTCTGTATCAAAGTGCAAATTGCAATAGGGATCATGGCAGTTGAATTCCTGCACACTGGAACTGTGGAACATAAATTTTTGTGCAGTTTTGAATGGTTGCCCTGTCCAAACATTGCCGTTGAACCCCTTTGTTTTTTATTTATTTATTTCGATTTACCACATTTTGTGGAAGGATTGACATAACAGGTGAACTATCACCTTTTCAAGATGTCATCCCAGACCGGACTGTAAGATTTGGACCATCGCACACCGGGGCATGCCCCTACTCTTTTTCGAAAGGTAGCTCTGATTGGTCTTCTGTTATTTCTAGGTGATTATCCCCAGCCATGGGGACCCCACGGCAGAACTGGAGCTGTATCCCCTCAGTATACGGCTGCTCCGGCACCAAGCCCCTCAGACCAGAGCAGGGGCGCCGGGGGTTCAGCTGGGAGGCTTTCACTTCGGCCCTGGAGGTACGATCCCTGCAACAGCTGGAGTGAAGAGCATATATTACTTCAATTTGTAATCATCATAGTTAGAGCAAGTCATAGTAAATCAAATCAAATCAAAGCCCAACAATTGTAACAGGTACAATGTATGGCACGTTCTTGAGCAGTACTAAATATCAAGACTGATATCTATGCCTTTGCCTATAACAATGCTAATAAGTTCCACATACATGTATTACCGTAATGAGTAATGAATGCTGTCAGCCATATCAATGTCTACAAAGAAATGTATCCTATTCACATGCAGTAACTTCTTGTTTTATCAGCACCATTTTTTGCTCATCTGGTCTTCCTGATTCAACGACTTAACGGTGCCTATATATATATAACGGTTGCTAGAAAGTGCCCAGGGTGTTGGTTGATATATGACGTGTCCCTAAAGTATTTGCTGCATTGAACTTTGAAATAAGTAAGAAAAAAAATTTTTCTTAGTATGCATTAGGTTTTGAGTTGATGCCATTGTCCCTTGCATTCAGGTATCACAGGCCCCATGAACACCACCCCCCGGCGGTACCTGGCGTACGTGGCAGCCTTCAGCAGGATGACCACCCTGCAGCTGATGTACCAGTACCTGTGCAACCGTCTGCGCATCCGAGAGGACGACATGAGACTCTGGAATTTCAAGGAGGAGGTAATTATAAGAACATCTTGGCAATCATCAGTTGACCTCACGCTTGTACCCAGCGCTGCGAAGAAGCCATGGGTTTAGGTCGTGGGCTTAGAATTATGTGAAGTGCGCTCTCGGGCCCAGGATCCCGAGTAGCCCTCATGAGGTCTATTTATGTATTACACGTATTACATAAGCAGATATCTCTGACACGTACCATGTGGTGGGTTGGGTAAACCGTTGGTCTAGATCGATTTCCAACACTGCGGAGGAGTGTGAGTTGACTTGCAATGGCACTGGAGTCAAGTGTACACAATATTTAAGTTTTGTGTAAAATATCCTAGGCAACAAGTCAAGTTCTATAGAAAATGTTAAAATTTTCAAAACCAATTTTCAAAACAGTACAATGTAAATCATTTCCTTCACTGATGTAAATTTAAACTATCAGGTGGACACTTGAAATGTCTGAAAATAAAATGCAGTAATCCAGTGGTATAGATTCAATTACAATTGTATTCTTCAATTCTGGGGACCTGGATGACTAATATTCACAAACGCACATGTGTAATGTATATCAAAGTAAGAGTGGCCCTCTTCTCTACTGATCCCTGTATTGTGACTGCAACTCAATTTTACTCTTTACTTTCATGTTGACGGTTATCTTTGTTCCAGAGCAATGCTTATCTCCTTGAAGAGGAGGACCACACTCTGGAGATGCTGGGCATCGAGGACAATCAGCAGATTCTTATAGAAGGTAACAAGAAAACATAGACAATTTCTATAATTTCATTATGTTTTACTTTGTTATATACAGTCAAATTTGTCCATCCAACTAACTGTATCCTACAACCAACCACATTGAGACAGTCCCGTCCGATTTTACCCTTGAGTGGTTGTTGGATACAGGTTTGACTGTACTTGAATTACATCAACTATTGTTAGTTGAAACTATTTGTTGGGTATCCCTCATCAGTGTTTTGTGGCAATCTGCCAACAAAGCAATACATTATACAAAAACGATAGAATTGACCCAACAAACATGCTGTTTTCTTTATTTTCTCCAGTCCGTAACAAAGATATGAGTTGGCCAGAGGAGATGTCGTCTTTAGCCAACCAGAAGAATCGTATGGAGAAGAAACAAGGTCAGGAATACGTTTTTGTCAACTTTTGTCTCATTGGTTCACCTTGTTGCCTACAAAGTGTGGTATACAGTAAGAATGAGAATGTTAAAGAATTCTACCTCCTTTCAATGAACTATCTGTTCTGTTATTTTGACTCCTTGCTATTCCCTCCTATTGTAGATTCAGTTGTGCCTCTGTATTTTTGTCATTCAATCACACATGGTGATGTCATCTCTGAATGCTGTGGATATGAACAATGAAAGGGATAGAATTAGACACTGCTGTTCAATATATTCACATATGTCCCTGTTACTACTAAGTCCACATATTAACTGTTATCACATACTCTTCCTATAATTTCTTACTCTGCTTTGTACACAGCACTACTCTCTGACCCTCTTTGTCCTGGTGTTTCTCCGAGAATTCTGTGCCCTTTCTGAGGCATTGAGTAACCTACATGAACATTGCAAATATGTGAAATAAAAGGTGTTATTTTTTAATCTTCTCAACTTCTAAAACTCCATGTGCAAATTGGTTCTACCTACTTACACATATATTTATTGTTTTCTGTTTGCTATGAACTTTCGTCTTTGACTTCATGCAAAGTATGCTGATGTAATTTTTTTTCAAAGCAAAATGATTAATTTGATTGCTTTCAGTAAGCAACTTCATGCACATGCTCTTCAGAAATATTGATTTTGCAAATTGCGAAATAAGTTGTTTTGTGCAGAAATTGTCTCTACAACGTTTTATAGACTTTTGAAAAACGGAATTGGAATTGAAACAATTAGAATTGACCTTAAAACATTGGAAAGTCAGAGTGTTTTAATCTGGGAAGCACCCCCCTCCCCACTAGCACCCCCCACCCCCTCCTGACTGCTGTTCTCTATCCTCCCACCTCCGCACGCAGCCATGGAATCAGCTGGTCTGTCTAATCTGGCTAAGATCCTCTACCGAAACTCAGGTGTGTTCCCATGCTAACTGTGTACCTGTGTGTGGAACCCCCTGCCATCCCCACCGTACCATGGCGTTACCTTATACAGTCTATCGTTTGCTAACATTAGCTTTTTTCTTAGCATTTTTTTGCTGTTAAAAATCAATTTATTTCTACACTAATTCCTAAACTTCACTTTTTTCACTTTGTCATGGTTACAATGGGATGAAATTCAGTGTCCTATTTTGCTTTCTGTTACTAAATGCACTATTCTTACTCATACATGTACTGTATACTGTTTTGCAGTTGGTCTTATTTGCCATTAATAACCCATTCCTACCCTTCCAGTAGACTACTGATATTTTTTCTTTTAAACTAAAGCGACATTTTGTAGTCCACAGGTCTCCTAAACACGTCTACTACGGGTAGTTGGTTTTCAAAGACTAGATGAGATTCTGTGACTGTGTTGTGGTTGTGTGTGTTTCATTGTTTTGTGTCTGTCCTTCCTCCAAGATGTCATTGTACAATCATGCACAAGTGTTGTTTGTTGAGTTTCTGACATCTGCACAGTAGTTGTATATGATTTGCTCTAGACTTCGTGTTTGGCTGGATGTGATTGACATTGGTTGTATAGTCACCAACATCACACACTTTGCACTGTATGTATTTTCTTGTGTTGTGTTGCAGTTTTGGCTGACCAAGCCCAATGGCTCTCCTTATCACTGAGCTTATAAAGGGAAAAGATACACTCTTGTCAGCCAATGAACTGGCTTGAAACACTACTACTGGTAGCCAATCAAATCATACCACTTCTCATACAGCCAATTAGAGCCATTAGTTTTGTGCCACACATACAATGTATAATGGGGCCCATCTATTGGCCAATGAGATGTGTGTGACATATAGCGTTTAAACTTGGTTACTTTAGGTATGGAGAGGCACTGTGTTCTCAGAATAGCTAGTTAATCTTACAGCCAGATATATAAATATATCTGACAGTGTATAGCTTATCTAAATTGAGAAGTCAACATTTATAATTACCATGATACAAAGAAATCACTTTTTCTAGAATATATGGTATACAGAGGAGACATTCTCTTTCAGTCTGTGACACTTTGGTGATAAATTCAGGTACAAGTTAAGCAAAAAAACAATGGTTTAAGATGAACTTGGTTCCCATTGAGTTTCCACCTCTAAAGTGACCAATATTATGAGAAGCACCATTTTGCAAGGCTCTAACAGCACCTGATTGTGTCCCCTGTGTAGCTGCTGCAGAGAAAGGTGCCACAGGCCTGAGTAACCTAGGCAACACCTGTTTCATGAACTCTGGTCTGCAGTGCATCAGTAACACCCACGCTCTGACAGAGTACTTCATCTCAGGCAGACACTTGTATGAGCTCAACACGTAAGTTTCAGGGTTTTTGGTGTAGATGATCAATAATGTACTACTTTACCCTTTTTGCTGTAGAACCATTTTGGTTATGATTGGTTAAACAGAAAATTCAAACTTACCGTATATTTGAAACCTTCTTCCAGCACGATAATCTCTACAACAATATTCATGTAGATTCTTTTTTAGAAATCATTTTGAGCTATGTCTTTGGAGAATCTGATGGAATTGGATCAAGAAAACTGTGTCCCTATATATAAGCAAGAGGTTTTAACAGTCATGTAAGAGACAAATCAGCAGAATTTTAACAATAATTCTAATCCCTTGTTTTTTCTAAAGCTCATGTCTCTCACACATTAGGTATGGTACTAACTTTGTCTTTCTGATGTGTTAGGATAAACCCCCTCGGCATGAAGGGTCACATTGCACGGAGATATGGGGACCTGGTACAGGATCTATGGAGCGGCACCTCCAAGACAATCGCTCCTCTCAAGATGAGGGTAAGTATAAGGAGGAAATCTTGTTGATAAGAAACGAATAGTTACGAAATCATTTATCTCTTTCATCTGTATACCTGATGTACATGTCTTGTGATTGTTAGATATCTAGCATGCTAAAGGCTACATCCACAGTTTGTGACACAATTGCTTTTATCTTGCAGTGGACAATAGCAAAGTATGCCCCAAGATTTAATGGTTTCCAACAGCATGACTCACAAGAACTGCTGGCTTTTCTGCTGGATGGGCTGCATGAGGATCTCAACAGGTAGGATCATCAGGCAAATTACATACACCTAGGGGAACATGACTGAGTCGTTATGCTTGTGGTCTATGGGAGTACATGTATGTGTAACTGTGAGATTGAGAACGACTTAATTGGTAGTTCTTAAGTGAACACATAGAATCTTGGAGTGATGGTTGATATGAAATGGAATAATATCAAAAGGTTTAGCTCATAAAGCTTAATGATAAGACGTAGTGCATACTGAAAGACCATGCAAAGTTTAATATTAATCAGTGTTGCTCTTTTGTACATGTATTGACAGAGTTCATGAGAAGCCGTATGTAGAACTGAAGGACAGTGATGGGAGACCTGACGAGGAGGTGGCCAAGGAGGTGAGTGCACACATTCACATTACATTAAGTCTTCTTCAGATATATGTATTTCATTCTATAGTTACCAAATTAATTATAACGTGGCGTTATGTACCTTAGTATTGAAGATACCTTTACTGTACTGTACTGATGCGTTTATGTTTCGGATTCTGATGTGATGATATACATATACATACGTTTGCATTGTTTCAAGCACAGAGACAGTTGATACATTATTAATGATCAGAATCAGTTGTTTGAGTTCTCTTGCTAGCACTGCTGATACTGATAGTGTTCATATTCAAAGTGAGAGATCCCAGTGTTTTTCTTGAACAAAATCTCTACCCCTTGCCCAGGCATGGGACAACCATCTGATGCGGAACCGCTCCATTGTGGTGGACTTGTTCCACGGACAGCTCAAGTCACAGGTCAGCTGTCGGCACTGCACGCACATCAACGTTCGCTTCGACCCCTTCAACTTCATGTCCCTTCCCCTGCCCATGGACAATGCCATGTATGTGGAGGTCACAGGTCAGTCAACTTTCCATTCTATGGTGGTGTATCATGTATGTGTATTTATTTATCAAGAATGCTAAGTGACATGTTGAAAGCAGTAGAGGTACAGTTGGACACCATAAAACATTATGAACAGGCAGTGACCGAAACTGCCGTCTGTTGTGAATAAAGAACTAATGGTATACAGTCATTTACCAACATTATGACGTCATTCAAAAATTTTGTGAAGAGGTTGCAGGTTTCTGCCCCCAATTTGTGACTATTTGTTATCTTCTCTTTGCTAGTGATGAAGCTGGATGGCAGCGTTCCTGTGCGGTATGGTCTCCGCCTCAACGCTGACGAGAAGAACCTTGTGCTGAAGAAACAGCTGGGTGAGCTGTGCGACATCGATGTGAGTCAGCTGTTGTTACTCGAGACCTTTGGAGCCACAATCAAGGTGAGTGTGTGATCGAAAAATCTTTTTAAAAAACAGTTGATCTGCAGGAGGTTGAGAGGTGACTGTGCCTGTCCTTGGTGCTGAATCATGTATCAGTGCCATAAACTGTGCCTGTCCTTGGAACTGAATCCTGTATCTGTACCATACTCTGTGCATGTCTTTGGTGCTGAATCATGTATCAGTGCCATACACTGAGCCTGTCCTTGGAGCTGAATCATATATCTGTACCATACACTGTGCTTGTTTCTTGGTGCTGAATTGTGTATCAGTACCATGCACTGTGTCTCTCCTTGGTGCTGAATTGTGTATCAGTACCATGCACTGTGTCTCTCCTTGGTACTGAATCGTGTATCTGTACCATACACTGTGCCTGTCCTTGGTGCTGAATCATGTCTCAGTACCATACACTATGCCTGTCCTTGATGTCAAAACATGAATCAGTGCCACACACTGTGTCTGTCTTTGGTGCTGAGTAATGTATCAGTAACATACACTGTGTCTGTCCTTGGTGCTGAACCAAGTATCAGTAACATACACTGTGCCTGTCCTCGTTGCTGAACCATATATCAGACACTGTGCCTGTCCTTGGTGCAGAATCATGTATCAGTACCATTTATTGTGCTGTCCTTGGTTCTGTATTAGAGTAGTTCCGTGCATTGTGACATTGAATAGCAATCTATGGCATACTTGTGTTAAGTAAAATATGCTTACATCTTTTATTTCAGAGTTTCCCGTCCGACGGGCAGCGAGTACGTTCGGTACTTGGAGGAAACCTGTTTGCATATGAGATCCCCCCGGTACAGAACAGCAGCACGGAAGAAGAGAGTGAAGGAAAGGCTGTAGAGACGAGTGAACCCAGCAAACCTCAGTGCAATGGAACTGTCATGACAGGTGAAGAAAACAGCCCTGACTTTTAGGATAAGAAAATCATTCATTTTGTACAAATGTATCATATAATGATATTAGTTTGTGTAATTTTGTTTGTTTTGATTTTAAATGGATATCTTACAAACTGGCTATGTTGTGAACCTCATTAGCTTTCTTCTAGTTAAATTTCAATGTCATGCTACAGTTTTACCATGATTTTACTTAGTGTAGATACAGTTAGTACGATAATTTTCATCTTGGACTGTATTATCAAGATTATCTGAGTTAATTGTTGTAAATTATTGCACTGTTTTGTTGACATGAAATGTAAAATATATTACATTTAACCCATAATTACTACATTTGGAGTCATCTTAACTTGATCACTTAAGGAAACCCCTGAATTTCATTCGATGTTTTTATTTCCCATAACCTTTCAGGTGCAGGTGTTGCAGTGCAGCCGCTCCCCCCTGTAAATATCCCCCCTGTGAAGGATGACACTTCTCTTCAACCATCTCCGGCTGCGAGTAACAAACCTGCTGCTAGTCTCAACAGGTTAGGCATTTACTCTGACATACAAGTAAATGTACAACAACTTCTGATCAGTGGATATGCAGTTTTGAAGTACAAATGTTTAGAACTACTTGTGCCTGACGAATCTCTCTTAACCCTCAAACCACCGTAGCTTTTTTACGACTAATCTTACCGTATGGGGTCAAAACTGACCCCACAATGTTTTCTACAAATATAGCTTTATTGGTGACTATTTTTGTGGTTTGTATATGTGTATAGTTTAAGTAATCTATAAGGGACAGTTTGACATGATAAGCTGTGAATAATTTCTGCTCATTATCATAATTTATGCAAAAATAGAGAACATCGTATTTTGCAACTAACGCTATTCAGACAAGCGGGCTCTTTTGAGGCTTGCGCCAACACTTGATGCCATATAGCATCTGAATGTCTTACGCTAGAACAACCAAACTTGGTCACATTTGCTAAAATTTCCTTGGCAACAATTTTAGTTTAATGAAATATCTAATCAATGTTTTCATGTTGCTATGGCAACCGGTTTCTTAGAGCCATATTTGGAAAAAGTCACTAATTTTGGATTTTACAATGTAATTCTAGGGCTTTCTTTTTAAACTGCACTTATTTGCTTACATCAATACCAACCAATTTAATTCACTATCACTTTTGCGATTTAATATCTATGATTTATGCATATTTGATCACGTCATCGGTCAAAATCTAAGATGGCGGACGACATAATTAGATTAGCTATAACCGGCTATTTTAACCTCAAATTTCATCATTACCATGTTAATTCAAACAGAAACAATCTTAATATGAACGTTTTGGTCCATTTTTATTGTGTTATTAGGTTATATGATAAAAAAATGAATTTAAAATAATTCAAGATGGCGGAACCAAGATGGCGGATTTCGCTAGTGTAACTTGATATGAATATAATTTTTATGACGTCATTTTGACGTCGTTCCTGTTGCCATCTACAAATGACGTCTTTGGATATATAATGATTTATCATACATAATTTCTATTTAAGTTTTATCGTGTACCTTTGAATTATATGGAAAAACCCAATTTGTTGGTTTTCGTCAATAAAATCGCATAAATGACGTCATAATACGTCGCCACGTCGTTAATCTTTACGTTTATTTAAAAAAAATGTTTTTTTTCACGTTTCTACAAAATTATATTTTGTAACTATGATCATAATAACCCTTATCATACATGTTACTAGATGACAAGTATCAAACAATAGGGAATATGAGTGCAGATTTTGCTGGGGTCAGTTTTGACCCCACTGGACCATGCGTAAACTTTCTAAGATAATTTAATCAACAATGAGCCAATCCCGGTAAAAACTTGTGAGGAGTTATAAGACATATATACAAACAAACTCATAGAAGGAATTTTGTTTTCGATTCGAAATGTCAAAATGGCAGATGTTGATATACGCCTGGGGTCAGTTTTGACCCCATACGGTGGTTTGAGGGTTAAAAGAGATACTCATTGATTCCATTTATTGGAAAGAACACTGTCAAACAGAACATTCTTGGGAAGAACAAATAATGTTTGAAGAAAGTACTGTTTGAATGTTTTGTACCATGTACATGTAGTGATATATGTTGATTGAGTTATTAGGTCTTAAATGCTGTAATTTGTGTCTCTGTAATATTTTATCTGACCCTTCCCTCATGACCTCAATGAAAAGCAGCCTGTTATCCGATTTGAGCTTCTCATGAATAAACAAAGACTCAAACAAACACCATAATATTGTCTTTCTATAACCTACATTATGCTGTTATATATACAGGAGTACCAATGGCAACCAACAGCTGCCCGCTAGGCAGGGCACCCTTCGACGCACCACACACCTCCCAGCAGTAAACGGTGACGCAGGGTACACGCTCAGCCAACCTGGCAACGGGAGACATAGTCGCCAGCCGAGCAACGCTAGCACCAGCACCACTAGTTCTGTCAACGGGCAGTCCGGCTTCAATGGCTTCGTTGTTGCATTACACAGAAAAATGGTACGTGAACCAAATCACTGCTTCATGGTAGAGATTTGCTGTTAGATGGTAAGATATGTGGCAACACAATCATTTTGTACTGATAGTAATGATATACATATTTAATGAAATGAATAACAGAAACGAGTCTGAAGGATGTAGGGCTGTTTCAAGCAAGCCAGCTTACTGCTAAGGGTACTTAAGTAGGATCAAAAGCTTTTTTAGTAAAAGTTATCATATTTCACAAGCCTTCCAAAACTTAACACTGTTTTTCTCACCGTTGCAAGTTCTGCAAACCTGTATGTATTAGTAACAATTTGTAGGGAAGTAATATGTTTACATGAAATAATGATCATTGTATGACTTTGTTTGCAGATCCGTATGGACGTGTACTTCCTGTCATCCCAAAAGAGCCGACCGTCTCTGTTCGGTACCCCCCTGATCCTGCCCTGTGGAGTGTCGTCCCTCCAGCAGGATCTTTACCAAGCCATCTGGACACAGGTCTCACGATTGGTCAGCCCCCTGCCGCCATCCGAGGGTGGGCGGAGCAACCACGCCCAGGACTGGTAGGTTATGTTCCCTCAGACCTCAGCAAGTAAACACTTAGGATGTCATCCATCTAGTTTTTTAAAGAAATAATTCAATGTAACGCTGTAGTTCCAACATGTTTTAACAGCAAGCCGTATTAGGCTGTTGTAGAATGCAGTCGGAGCCTTAGAATTACTTAATTGACAGTTGTGTATAAAAGAAAGTAGATTTTCGGAAAAGCCAGTCGATGCGTCAGTAGTTACCCCTCATGTTTTTATGTAGAGTGTGACCAAAATTTGGCTTCTGCACCAGTTTGGGGTTTGATTTATAGATCGGAAGGGGTACTTATTACAACATCCTAACATATAGCTCACTGGCACCAAGGCATATCTTACTACTTCTTGCTTTTACAGAAAAACAAGGATGCTTTTCCTAACCTGTACTTGGTAAAGCCTGGCTCTATAACAAACAGTGCTGCACCATTCTGTGATTCGACCAGAATCATTCCAAGCAGTTTATTGTATCTTTGTACTTTTTTCAAAGGTCACGATGTAAAAGAATTACTCAAGCAGGGTGCGCTAAGCACCGATCCTTTAACCGGTAATAAACTTGTTGATTTTTTGCCTTGCACTTAATTTCACTTTGGTGAGCACTGTGACGTGCGATGTCTTGTCCTTCTGTTCTTACTCTTAAGGTTTAGAACGGGGTAAACTAGGAAATATTTTGTAAATGTACATTAGAGTAAAGAGCTAAGTGTTGGAAATACTTTGGTGTGATAGACATTAGATGAAAAAGACTATAATGCAGTTGAAGGTGCAGCACATTGTACTATATTTATAGGGAATTTCTCTTGTTTCATTCCAAACTAAATTGATTTTATAACTGAATTCATGTGTTTTTATCTAAAGACTTACATTATCAAAAGTCACATACTTCATTCAGAAATAGCTAAAAAAAGACATACCATACCCATGGCACATGTCGGCAGTGCACCCAACATTAACCTTCTCCCTGCTGCTTAACCCTGTAACCAATACAAATTTGGTGCCAAACGACTGCTTCAGCAGGGAGAAGGTTAGCATTGCCATGTATATCTTAAGGCTTTTCAAATTTACCATTGTGTGTCTTCCCTTCACATGTACCCACACGATGCATAAATCAATGAAATATCTGGTGTTTACATGACTTTGCACTGTAGCATTTTATGAACTGTCCAATACTGGGTTCAGAATCACAAACATTGTTTTGCAGTCTTTCACAGTAACTGGGATAATTTCTGACATGCACATTACAAAGTCATGTAGGTAAACACTAATAACATGATAGATTTTCATCATGTTTACTTGATATTGTTCTGGTTTTGATACAGACATGTTTTTGTGTGTGTTCTGCTGCAGTGATGATAGCCTGGGCTATGAGTACCCATTTGTGCTGAAGGCTGTACAGAGAGACGGCATCACATGTGCCTGGTGTCCCTGGTACAGGTAAGCACACACTATACTAAACCTCTAACCGATTTCTGTCGCTTTAAGGAATCAACAATCACAGCATCCAGGCTAATATTGAGAATCAGGCCTAGCATAACTTAATAAAGATACAACAACAACAACATTACCCTTTCTATAGATAGATGAGCAGAGAGTACCCGAATGTAAGAGAATGATGTACCGTATGATTTCTGCAGGTTCTGTCGAGGCTGTGTGATTGACTGTACAGAGGAGGAGTTTGCCATGGGGAGTAGTTATGTAGCCATTGACTGGGACCCCACAGCACTGCACCTCAGGTATCAGGAGTCTCAGGAGAAGGTGTGTATACTTCAGGCTGTCTTGTCTTCCCTTTGGAAAGTTTGATTCCCACAATAATGCTGATGATTATAAGGCATGTTGCTGTTGTTGTCTATAGACGTATTGTGTTCTGAACAAAATTCCTACACATAGTATTATTAGCTAGTTATCCATAGTCTAATATCGTTGTCCATAGCTCATTGCCAATGTCAGGTACTGTTAAAGGTACTCAATTTAAGAGATTCTTGTTGCTAACCTGAAAATATTCTGGGTAACACAATCTTCATGTTATTAACATTGTGTTCAAAAATTTGTATTTTCCTAGTATTATCGTCGAGTGGATTATGTTATCACTAAGTACAAAAAGTTCAGTAGGGGCATCTTTTTGCTGGATAGCTTTAAAGAACGCTTGCAGCTAGATGTGCAAAAAGATGGTGTGACAGGTTGTTTGGTATAATATAACCCACTGCAGCTGTGCTGCATACCTGCTATACAGATACAGATTGTACTTTTGTAGGTTAAGAGGACAATGCGCCATGTAGCCTGATACTCCTGAATACGTTATTGTCAAGTGAAATGTGTTATCACCAAGTTCAATAGGGGCATCTTTTTGCTGGATAGCTCTAAAGGTTGTAGCCCAGAATCGTCTAGCCTTCTCCAATGCCTCAGAGGGTAGGCCGGTGTCATTCTGTAGCACATCTAATAGTATATGGGTGAGGGGCTGCCTAGATACAGATGGTAGTTTTTAGGTTAAGAAGACAATGTGCCATGTAAATGATATACTGGTGATGTCGCGCAGGTGTTTGAGGAACACGAGAGCGTTGCGGCAAGCCGGAGGGCGCAGTCGGAGCCCATCGACCTAGACACGTGTCTGAAGGCCTTCACTAAGGAGGAAGAGCTGGGGGAGGAGGAGCGCTGGTACTGCAGTAAGTGTCAGGAGCACCAGCTGGCAGCCAAGAAACTCGACATCTGGAGATTACCTCCTATTCTGGTAGGTCAAAGTTCAAGTCCTCCACACACCACACATGGTAGCGCCTATGGCAGCACCCATCTCCTATTCAAGGACTTTGTGCAAGTCACTACAGTAGGGGGCTAGTTCGCTAGTAGAGGCGTGGGTGTTAAACTTCCATACTCTTTCCCAAATGCTGAGTGCAAGGCCTTTGTGCAAATCACTACAGCAGGGGGCTAGCTCACTAGTAGAGGTGTATGTGTTAAACTTCCATACTCTTTCCCAAATGCTGAGTGCTAAGCTCAGTAAGCAGTATGTACCATTTTTGGTATGTCCCGGCCGGGGATCCAACTCATGACCTACTGAATGCAAGGTAAAGCCGGTAAGGGTCTGTGGATATCTATTGGAGATTTGTGAATTAAGCACATAAATCCATGTCTGCTCCCAGGTCTGATGAGTTTGTGGTGGAGAAGTGACCAAAAAAAAACTTAAAAATACAGCAGAATATTTCAAGATTTACAGTACCATGGTCTGTTCAAATGTAGTTGTAATTGATTACTCTTTCAGCCTTTATGTACATTGTTTGTCTTTCCCTCACCGTCATATGAATTGTAGGGAAACACAGCCTTATGAAAATTATAGAAGTTGGCTGTCATGTCGAGGAATTTCTTTTTGAGACACATTATTACAGTAGAATAAACTACACAATTATGCATCAATGTAGTTATTTTTTCCAGTTTGTTAGCTAAAGTTATGTTTTCCTTTTCCCTCAGATTGTCCACATGAAGAGATTCCAATTTCTAAATGGGCGCTGGTGTAAGTCCCACAAAATTGTCAAGTTTCCCATGAAAAACTTCGACCCCTCCCCCTTCCTGGTGCCCCGGGACCCCCAGAAAATCCGTGAGCTGTACAGGAAAGAGCTGGAAACCCATCGAGTACGGACCACGTCCCAGGAGACATCCATGTCATCCAGCAGTCTTCACAAAGCAGGGTCGCTCAGTTCCCTGCACAGTGAAGGATCGCCCACCAAGAGTGGCAAGGGTTCTCCCATCCACAATGGACTCAACTACCTCAAGAAAGGTAGGAAGGGCTTGAAATTACAGTAAGTTTGCAACACTGTGAACATCAAGAGTTTGTGTTACTGTATGTCTGATTTCGTGATTGAAACATTTGAAATAACCCAATGGGTAACATGAAATTTTTTAGGGTGTGGTACATTTTCAGTGAAAACAAACCATAAAAAGCACTGACTTATTTAAAAAGGTACAGCAAAGAATATATTTATAAATTACAGTGTGTCACTTGTGCAAGCAACTATAAGTATGTTGCTACAGTCAAGGCATCCAAAGACATAGTCTAACAGGCCTGGGGTGTTTAGGTTTATTTATTACAGTATAATGTTGTGTATGTATCATATACATATAACATTAGACCTTTATTTCTTTCTGCTGCCCACCCACCAATATGGAAACGTTTTACTGAAAAGAATAAAAAAAGCTTATCACAACCTTTCTGATGTCTCTTGGCTGAGCCTGTATTTTATGTTCTTGACTGCAGCGGTGTCCCCCAGACTGAGACGGAAGAAGAACTCCGTAAGCCCCATGCCCAGCCCCCGGAACAGTCCCACCCCCAGCCGCAAGAGCAGTACGGCCAGCACACGCAGTAACAACAGTAACAAGGCAAGTATACATTCCTCTGGATCAGTTACGGAGCAATGCAGTGTTATTGTGATTGTGAAAAAACTTTACTTCAAAGGAAAGTTTATCTGTAACGTTAATTGACATTGTTAAGATTTTGTATGCTCCAAAGCTGTAGTGTTATGCAGAAGGGCTGTTATACAGGCTATACAGAAACAATTTACCAACCCGATGGAGGTTGTACAGGAATGTGTTCCATGCTATCCTGGGTTTAATCTCTATAAAACCTTCTTGACAACCAACCCAATGAAGTTATTGATGAGAATACTGACTCCTCCCCACAGGAGGTTGTACAGGAAGGTGTTCCGTGCTATCCTGGGTTTGCAGTCCGCTCCTCCGGGAGCAGCAGCACCATCGACTCCACCCCCAGCGTCTCCCAGACCTCCCTCAACTCCTCCCACGACCCCTCCGCCCACAACACCCTCCACCACAGCAGCACCTGCAGCTCCAGCACCAAGGACAGCGACAGCAGCTCGCACAACGGACACAGTATCAGCGAGGTGGAGCTGGTTAACGGGATCGGTGACGGCGACGGGAACGGTACAGGCCCAAAGAACATCTCCCCCACCAGGTAACGGTTTGTTTTGTTTTAAACTTAATGCTTTGTTTGTTTGAATCTTTGTTTATTCATGAGATGCTCAATTCGGCATGCAGGCCGCTTTTCATTGAGGTCATGAGAGAAGAGGTAAATGTCAGGCAAAATATATAACAAAGATACAGTTTACATCATTAAAGTCCTAATAAATCTATGCACATCCTGTTTACATGGTGTCCTGAGTGTTGGAAACTTTATTTTTATCACATTTATGGCTAGATCTTTGAATACATGCACAGTATCTGTTGAATGTTTAGTGGATATTAATGAAAATCAATTGGACTGAAAAATCTGCTATTTCAAGTATGTACATGTACATTGTAAAAAGCTTTGCTGGCTAGATTTTATATCTAATTTATACATGTTAAAAAAGGTTTTAGAACAATACTGTTCCTTTCCTCCAGGTGTCGAACCGTAGATGCCACAGATAACCACCCCCTGGTCCATGTGGACAGGGAGTCAGACGAGAGCTCTGTGGACAGTCTGGATACGGAGCGCAGTGAGAGGGAGAGGGACCTGCAGAGGTGGTTAGAGGGTGCCCTGGACACGGCACACATCAGATATGACCTCTTTGCTATATCAGTAAGTAATGGCACATGTGGTTGTGATTTGCGGTTTGATTTGCTGCAATTTCAATTCTTATAGTCTTCATGATAAAAATGGTATCCTGTGATTTGCATGGTAATTCTTTTGTTGATATGATTGATGTTTTGTTGGAAGATAGACATGTTAGTCACTTCTCTCTGAAACTTTTGTTACAGTGTCACACAGGTATCCTGGGAGGTGGACACTATGTATCTTATGCAAAGAACCCCAATGGAAAATGGTACTGCTACAATGACAGCAGCTGCAAGGTGGGTGCTCATATATTACCAAAGGTTGCAAACGAGCATTCCTGTGTACAGCTTTATTTTTCTATTCTGAATGCCATAGTAGGTAACTTGGAAAATGAGCATTTATTCATGATCACCTGGCTGGAAAGGTAGTATATAAGCACTCGTATGTAAAATAAGACTCTATGAAGTTTTTAAAAAAGCGATCCTTTTGCCAAAATTCTTCTGCTTCTGTCTCCTTCAAACTCATATCTACTGTAAGACTGAATATTGTTGCTGTCCTCAGGAGGTTCACCCCGACCAGATTGACACCGACTCGGCGTACATGCTGTTCTACGAGCGGCAGGGGATGGACTACAAGAAGTTCCTGCCGGACATTCAGGGCAAGCAGCCCGTCAACACCGACCCCATCGATGATGAACTAGAAAACGAGATGAAGAAATGTGTCATCCAGTGAGCAATGTACCAAGAGTGTCTGTCATCTCCAACTGTTCATGTGTTCCTCTTGGAGACAGTGGGTACCAAAAGTATATTTCCAAGTGAGGAAATTGTGGAGTTTTTTTCTAGTTTCCATGAGTTTTGTGGAAATGGAATCCGTATTGAGCCATGATGAACCTTTGAGTTGAAAGATTCTTGTGTACTCAGTTTTACAGTCCAACTGTCATCAAAATGTATTTAAATTTTCAACTTGTGAAGATTTACAGAACAGATGTCTGTGGATGGTTTGGTTTGTTTTTGTAAAAAAAAGAAGTTATGAGTTATGAAGGAAGTTTATATTTCAGGTTTTAGATGAACAATGAAATTATGGGGAGACATGGAAATGTTGCACCAAAGTGATGTTTAATCCATGTGCTCAGCAAACTTGAAATCTTGCTGATATTTCTTTGTTATATGGGACCCACGTAAACAAGTTGATGTGGCTATCAGTAGGATATGTTGCTCTGTGATGTAATGCTGAAGTTTTGAGAAGGTTTTTATCTGAGTTTTCTTTTACACATGTTGTCATTGGCTTATTGGCATGTACTTGTACTTCACAAATGAGCAGTGGAAGAGTTCTTCTCAAACAGGTAGGACAGGAAAAGTACTTTGTAAAAGTTCATTGTTGTTCACTGAAATTTTTGGTGGTTTTTACTTTGTTATTGATAGATGTTTGAGAAAGTACTTAAAGAAATGGATTTGAATTTAGAGAAATCCAGGCAGGTAGAAAGACGGCTGAATATTTGGTAAATAAGGACACAGTATGTGTATGACTTAGTGTGGAAAGACCATGTGAATGAACAGGTCGGAGCATTGTTGTGATATGTGTATGTATTTGGAAATACTGATTGTGAGGTTCATGTCATCTGTCCATGCTATGCCCTAACCTCTGATTGGCTCTAAATTTTCAGATCAAATTTCTTAGAGCCAATCAGGTAACTGCTGATTGATGTAAGAAAGGGGTACATTAAACATAAACACCCTCTCATAGTAATGTAGAGAAGAAACACTTGTTATGTGAAATAAGTTCCCACCAGGAGCATTGTTTGTTCTTTGTGTAGACTGCTGTTTAATTGTCAAACAGCAGTAGAAAAAATGACAGATTTTTCCTTTTTTATACAATGTATAATCAAAAGTGTCAAATATCAGTTACATGTTGTGCAATACATTTTATTATGTCCTGTAGCATTAAATTTTTCATTCAGTTGATAACTATATCAGACCTATTGTTGTCAGCTGCTGTAAAATACTTCTTGTAATCTTCTAATGTAGTCAAGTTTTTTTCTGTATACAGGTTTTGATGAAAACTAACTGTAATTTGAAACACTATGGGGAGAACAATGTATAAATCTGTAAATGCTGCAAAAATAATGCAAAACTTGTCTGCATGTTGAGAAATTGCATTGAATTCTGTGTAGCCTCACCTGTAAATCCTATACTACCGACTTCTTGCAGTGTTGTTGTAGATGGAACATACCCATTCTTTCCTTGTATAGAAAACTTACAAAACTCAGGAAAATTCCCTTGGGAACTATCTGAGAGTTGCCTGTATCAAATCATTATCTTACTGTACAAACTGCTACGTACTGTGCAAAAAAATGATCCTGGATGCAATGAGGTCCCCGTAGCCTCTCCACTGCTGCTATACAACCTGAGGCGGTGGCACACACACTAGTACATGTACTATCTTGATGTATAGTATTTGCCCTTACACTGTGTACATGTAATGTTAGCTCTTCACAAGGCTGGAACTAGAAATACATGTTCTTCAGGCTGCCTTGTGCTGTAAATATTATGAGATTATTGTGTTGTTGAAATCGCTTGCAGAGTTATTGTCTGTGTGTTGTACATGTGTATTGTGCCAGCTGATATGATATCAACTTAGGATGCCTACATCACTACATAAGGCAGTAATAGAATATTGTGGAATTATAGTACGTTGAACGTGTCAAATTGTACATTGCTGCAAACATAATGTTGTTTTGTATACCCCATGGAGGTATTGAATGCGTGAATGTTGCTACTATACTGGTTACTAGTGGCTAGTATTTACTGATGGAACCTGATGCAAAAGTGCTGGGTTATTTTTGTATATTTTACGCCACTGTGAATAGTTGGCAGTGAGGAGGAACCCAAGACTTACATCTGTAAATGTTGGACCAATGCGTATGCACAAAGTCAGAGCATTGCAAAAAGGCACATTCAGTCAATTAAAAAAGCTTCGTAATAGATCCAAAAGTGTTTCGTCTTGTTTCTCTGCTGTATTTACTTCAGGAATAATCATTGTAGTGGAAGTACAAGTTCATGTAAGTTCTGCAAAAGGAAATTAAAAGTTATGTTGACACTTTTATTTGGGTGTCACTTAGTATGACAGTAAAAGCAGTTTGGCAATCTGAAATCCACACCAATAGAGTTGTTAAGCCAGTTACTTTATAAAGATCTGCAATTGCATATTTCTAAGAAAATAGGAACCAGTATTGTTAACATCTTTTTCCATGCCACATATTCTAGCACATCTCTCATCCAACTGCGCATGTTAATCAAGAAAATAGGCATTCTTGACGGTTCAAAAGCGCCCCACAACGGTGAAATATATTATTGCAGCCATTTCTCGTACTACATGTACATTTGTACATTCAAATAGATGGGTTAATGCGAAAGCGACCCGCAACGGCTCAAAATATCATTGCAGTACAAGACGGTCACAACGCTCCAACAGACAATACCATTTATGTACCTGTAACCTACATTCTGAAGGAGGATGATTCAGGGGAGGATTGATATGGATTATCATGGTCACCACATAGGATGCATGTGCATCATTACATGATAGGTATCAATTAGGGGTGGGTAACGGTACCGTGTACCGGTACAAAACCGGTATTTTTTAATGGACCGGTCCAAAAAAAACGGTCCGTAAAAAATCAGTGGACCGGCCTATGGACCGATTAGAAAATTCATAGTACCAGGCTACCAGCAGGCGGCCACATAACTGGTTTAAGAAAATACAAAACAGCAGATTAACGAGTCGTTTTTGAAAACGTTAGCTGTGAATCATATCTAGAAACACTTGAAGGATGAGTAAACAGACGGCGAAGAGACTCTTAGAGAGTATAGTTATAGTTTTGAGACAAAGTGCAAACCTAAGAAATTATATCGTCCCAGACTTGACGTTTGGAGACTTTTACGTGTGTCTCGCTCTCCAAAATATGATGTACTGCGACACTACTATAATCAGGTACAGGTACAGGTCCGGACCTGGACCTGACCCTCTGGACCTGGACCTGGACCGGACCTGAATTTTATGTACCGGTACCCACCCCTAGTATCAATACGTCTATTCTTGACGGTTCAAAAGCGCCCCGCAACGGCGAAATATATTATTGCAGGCATTTCTCGTACAAAACCTGTGTTTTTAGATAGAGGATAACGTTAACCGTTAATATGGATATTCATGATCACCAATAATCATGATCAACACACATGGCAGTGGTGACTTCTAGTGACCTGCGTAATATTTAAAGCATTGTAGCCGCTTTTTACTGTAATAATATTTAGAGCCGTTAGGAAGCGCTCTTTAGACACCGTGAAGGATACCAATACACTTGGACTATATGTGGATAATCAGGTCAGTCTAAACAACGATGACACCAAAAGGGTCAAAGGTCACCTTAACATGGCAGACGACCTTCTGGTTCTGGCCAAAGTTTGGAGCAAGTGGTTTGTGATTCCGTCCGTGGCCGCAGCAGGACTGTGTGCTCTACACTATGTGTACTACCTGCTGGTACTCAGGGGCAGGTGGTGCCACAGTACCGCTCGACTGGACGGCAAGACCGTCGTGATCACAGGTAGGGCGGGGAAGCGAGGCGAGCCAAGGCCAGGGGGAGGGGGGCGTTGTAGGACTGATTTCTTCACTTTGATTGGAGACGTTTGGCGTTGATATACGACCTTTCCCAGGTGTTCAGCATGTTTTTAACAACGATCAAGTTTGCACGACGCAGATATCAGATCGGACGAATAAGACTCCGAACATAACTTATGACAGCACAGGAGACAAGGGGGCGGGGTCGGCAGACTTAATAACGTCAGTAAAGGGATTTCTCTCGCTTTATTGAAACAACACGATGATTCCGTAACAAGATCTAAGGAGTATCTTCTCAGCACACATGCTCATAGCACCTGTGGATGAGCACCAATGAGGACAGCATTTATAAGCACCTACCAGTGTCAGCAACTTGAGACCACGTCTAGCAGAAAATAGATTTTTTAACAAGGACATCAACAACATCAACAACAACGTCATTTCATGTACATTTCATGTTTGCAGTGGTTTTATGTTTGCGTTTTTTCGTGGTAGGCTCTTTGCCGTCAAAACCACCATGAATAATCTTTTTGCCCTCCTACCCCTTGTCTACTATTGTCTCAAGCGTAAACTCAAAACCGCTGCGAACACTCCATTTTCTCCCTATCGGGAAAATAAAACTATGCAAACTTAAATGCATTTACAGTATTTGAGTATACTGATACATTGCTACTACCTGCCTATGTAGGTGCCAATGCTGGTATTGGCAGGGAGACGGCTCTGGATCTTGCCCGTAGAGGCGGACGGATCATCCTGGCGTGCCGCAGTCGGGAGCGTGCGGAGGAAGCCAGGCAGGACATCATCCGGCAGACCAAGAACGAGAATGTCGTGTTCCGCAGACTGGACCTGGCCAGCCTGGCGTCCGTACGGGAGTTTGCAGAGGAGATGAAACGAGAAGAAGGGAGACTTGACATCCTGATCAACAATGCAGGTGAATGACCTTTAAAAGATTCATTTCAGACAGCACAATCAGAAATGACGTACTTCACCACTTACCCATACTGCTTTGCCACTCCACAAGTAAAAAAAGTCGCACAGTATCCTGTACATCATAAATTGCAGAAGCACACACGTAATCTCCAAGCAGATCTCAACCTGTTACAAGACCGTACATCACCACCAGGACTAGTGGCCAGCTGGATGTTGTTTTGGCTCATGAATACTGTCTTGCCCCAGAAAAAAATATTGTGGGGTCGTGTGGTGTAACAGTAGGATTTTCGGCCCAGAACCCAAGGGTCCCGGGTTAGAATACTAGTACCCGACTTTCCCCACTCCAGCCAAGTGTTAAAAACGGCTATATTATGTGTGTGGATCACGACATCAGCAATAGCTGTCTGTGTCCACGTGTATTGCATTGTTGCAATTCCAATAAAATCTAAAAATCTTTAAAAAAATGTTGACTTGAACGAGAGTTGTTGTATCTGTCCCCTGTAGGCCTGTGCTGGCACTCTGATGAGAAGACTGCAGAAGGGTTTGACCTACAGTTTGGAGTGAATCATTTTGGCCACTTCCTTCTCACCAACCTCCTGCTGGACCTGCTGGAGAAGTCTGCCCCCTCCCGTATTGTAGTGGTCTCTTCCGTGATGCACATGTATGGGAAGCTGGACTTTACTCCGACCAATGAACACGGTGACAGATATCCAAACCTGAAGTCCTACTGGCCAAGCAAGCTGGCCAACATCCTCTTTGCAAGAGAGTTGGCAAGAACGCTGGATGGCACGGGTAGGTTTTTCTGTTTGCAAAATACAGAACTCAAAGGCATTTTAGAAAATAGATGATTCTTAAACAATCGAAAATATTTGAGATACATGTATACTGTAAATTTTTGCAGTGGCTTTATGTTTGCGGTTTTCACAGTGACCCCTTTACCGCAAACTTAAAACAATGCTTGATCTGTCTTCTGCCCACCTACCATATTGTTTTAAACATGAACTTAAAAACTCTGTGAACACTCCATCTTGTCCTAACTGCATAATCAAATACCTGCAAACTTAAATGCATTTACAGTATTTTGATGTAGTGTACAAAAATGTAAGCTCAAATTTCACACTCAGTACCATTTGAAGTTCTAACAAGCGTATCTTTTAACCTGTTGTCTGTCAGGTGTGACAGTTAACTCGCTGCACCCTGGAGTCATCTACACTGACCTGTGGGACAGTATCAAGGCAGACCACGGGTTTGTCTGGGGAACCATCATGAAGGGATTGTGCTGGTCAGTCTCCTACACTTTCCCTGTCTCCTTTGTCATATACAAATGTACTAAAAATCATGTCAACAATAGATAAGCTGTCATAGTTTTGATACACACCTACGTCTCTATGAAAGTGGTAATTTGGATATTATATAACTGATTACCAGTAGTTGCCAAATTTCTCTTACTTCTATCAGTGATCTAATGCTCATCATTGATTTCAAGGACTGGGATATCTAAAAAATTAAACAAACCAGTATATTTCCCCATATTAGAAGGGCTGTATATTCTATATGTTTCCTCTGCAGGGCTCTGATGAAGAGTGCACATGAGGGAGCCCAGACCACCATCCACTGTGCCGTGGAGGAAACTCTACAAAATGTCACTGGCAGGTTGGTGTTTTCTCATCTATGCCTTTTGTACATACATATTAGTTTTCCATGGAATGGGAAAAATGCCACTTTCTATCACAAATCTTTTAATCATTGTAGCTCGATTGTAAGCAAATAAATCCTAAGAGAACCAAATGTTTCAAAACCATTTTATACTCAACTTTTTTTTATGTATACATGCTAAAGTTGATTTTTAAGATTTACTTCATGTATCAACTTTTTTTCATTTTGCATTGAATCCAGAAACAAATGCTTAAGACCCTTGTGAAATCTTTGTCCCCTTCTCAGGTACTTTGCAGACTGCAGCATAGCAGAAGAGTCTGAAGATGCAAAGGATGATGGTCTAGCCAAGAAGTTGTGGGAAGTCAGCGCAGAAGTGACAGGATTGGAGTAGACTCTGGACTATAAGCTGTGATTTGAATATTTGACTGGTTTTATGCTGTACGTATGAAAACGTTTGAAGAATTGACTCAGCAAACTCAAACAGACCACTCCATAAGATAGGAGACCACTGACTGCGTACATGTACCTCACACACTCAATCACTTATTTATTGTCTGTTGTTGCCCATCTCATGAGGGTTAGACATGCTAGCACATAGATGTGATGTCTTAATATCAGACCACCAGGTGCCTCTGTGTAGGTTAAGGAAGTGAAAGTCTTCCCTAATGTTGTCAATTCAGTCATAGTGATGATCTTTTTGGACCACTTGCCTTACACCTTGGATTATCATGATTATCAAAGTTGATATATGACCAGGTACCAGCCTAGCTGTGTTGGAAGTTAAATCATGGATCTGTATATTGTTAAAGACAACAATAGATGAATTGATGGGAGAAATTGTACATTTTGTTTAAAAAAAAAAGATGTTCCCTTTTCAGATGATAATGTATACTTTTCTGATACAAGAGTTGCACAACCTCATACCACCACTAAATGATGTTATTAGCCTTTATGACTGATGAATTATAAAGGTTTCTCATCAATTTTATGTGAAAAAGATAGATTAAGGAAATCTGAGAGCCAGACCCAGTTTTGGGTAAGTTAGTGAGTAGAGAGAGTTGACACTGTAATGTCTGTAGTTACTAGATGATAGAACACCATATCCTGGAGGTCTGTTCACACTGTATTGTACGGATGGTTTGAAATAGATTGAAATAAAATTGTGCATGTCTCCAGTGTATTGTGTATGTTTGTGTGTAATGAAAAAGTCATAGGAAATGATATATGGAGCGGTTATACAGCTATGTATGGATGTTATGCTGGGAATGAGCCACGCTTCCTTAGCGAGATACGGGCTTTTTCGGAACGGGGCCTCAAAATGGGGGTGTGATAGGGGATGAATTTCCGCTTCTTGAATTTCAGAAATAGGAAACTTATCACATATTTTGGATTCCTTGTTATCACAGTGTACTCATTATGAGTTCCATTCTATTCCTACTCAATGTCTTCTCGAAAAATTGCTGCATTTTCCCAAACAAAATATGGGATGTTGTGTCATAAATTGTATGTTTCCTTTGCATTTCTCCATTAGAAGTGGTCGAGCGTACATTGCCACTTTCTTAATGGCACATCCTAATTTCGATCGTATTTTGTGAAACAGACAGAAATTGGCAGATTGTAATAGTACCTGTTGACTGTTTGTCTACCAATAGACCGAGACTTCCTTTCAAAATGCTGTAAACCTATACATCCTGTGGATTAGTTAACGGTGCAATATATCCTTGGGCGTTAGGGGAAGCCGCTTGATGGCTGAATATTTGGCGTGGAAAAAATCCGAAGTTTGATACTTAATTCTATTGTTAAGTCCACTCGACAATTACGCGCACTATGATATTCTGTGTTAAAGCATATGTATGTAAAGCATTATGGGTAATAATTCCAAACCTTCTTTCATACGATGGAACCTTCATGGCATGCAGTTTAATCTTAATAATCCGACACCTGTCTCCATAACTTGTTGTCATAGCAATGAAGCAAAATATTATGAAAGATTGCAGTCATCAGACATTTCAACTATTGTCACGCCGATAATTGCTAGCTGGTCTTACTGTAGCAGGAAGTATGCACGGGCAGTTCAACTAAAGGGACAAAGATCGTTCTCAACATTCATAAATAATTAACGTATTCTGTAACCAAAACTATCTGGATTACCACAGTTTTTCTCAAACACTGTTATAACAGTAGAAAAGAGCACATTTTAACAGATGCTTAACCATCCGTGAGTGAAATGGTTTGGCAATTATAAAGAAAATTATGCTAATAACCCCAAAATGCCACGGTCATGGCACTGTCACCACGCCCTTGCTCCGTCCTGGCATAGTTCTGGACCTAATCATAAAGACTTAGTTTTTTCTAGATCTACAGCGTCTCAGTGAAACACTTCTGTTGTATCTATCAAAAGGCAGAAAAGAAACTCATATCTTGAGATTGAATTGTTTGAAGCAATCGTTGGCCAAACCACCCAATACACAGACCACCGCTATCCAGTAACTACTGTAAACGCTATATGTATGGGGTGGCCAAACACTCAACGTCATTCTGAGTCAATCACCAAATCATTCGGCCTGCTGTGCACACTGTGACAGTAACATTAAGAACATAGAACACAGAAGACAATTAATCGTCACTAAACGAGGACCAATGATACATACGAAGTTACAGAGCCAAAACAAAAGTTTGACTAAGTTTGATATGGCCGATAGTAACACTCTCCCGTCAACGAAATATCTCGATCGTAAGTGGGTGTTCACATTACAGCTCACGCTATGAAAATTTCACTCGCGGTAACGACTGATACGTGAATGAGAAAGTGGGGGTGCGTGCTGAACTTCTTCAATAATTCACCTGTTTTTTTTACCATCGTTAAAGTCAGAATTACCATGAATTTTGTCAAACAATATAATTTGTGCCAAAAGTTGTAATTTCAACCAATCTAACAGTAAATAACCGTATGTGACACTATAATTTCGTTTTGAACGAAGTTTTGCTATATAAATGTTCAACTAATCGACCACCGTCATATCTAGACTTACCACAGCTCGAGTCCAACATGCACCGATCCTAGCACAGTGACGATGGGATTTAGCGGGATGTTGCTACTCATCAGAACGCTGCTTCTTGCAGTGTTCATTGTTGAGTTGGAAGGTAATGGCGAATCCTCCAATTTTTTCAAGTTGCTATGGTTGTATTCCCACTGATTTTGAGAGTCCACAACGTGGCCTCTTGACTTCTTTTACGGTCCTAAAATGTTCTGAACCTTTCCCCACGTCTTAGTTGGTATAATCAGACTTTATTTTGCTTGTTTAACAAGCCCTAACGTAAGTTAGTGGTGAACATAATGATATACCGCACGGTTTACTGTTTCTAGGTGCACGAGACTGTATGGATGTGTGGTATAACGGCTACCATGAGGGAGGAGTGTTTTACCTGGGCCAGACACGGGGACGGGGCTACTGTGAAGTACGAGGTAGGTGGGTAGGCTTCGCTGCGTACGACAGTTCTGGGCATCACTAGTACTGTATGGTCAGTTTATCTGTGGTGAAAATTGTTATCTTATTCCCGTAAACATTTCGATATGGAATTGAGGAGCACTTCGAAGAGTCACAACCTTCAACAATACATGCAATTTGGGAAGGTTTGTAATTGTGCACGATAACTCTGGCGCACATATGATATTTTTTCTACAGAGTTTTCCGTGGCTGTTGAGTCCAGTGGATCTGGGGACCCCGGCTTTGACCCATCCACGTCCACCTTCATCACTGTAGGACAGAACACCACTAACTACGCAGGTGACGCTAGTTATACAATAGTCTCCATGGCAAGAATCTTAGGTCTAAATACCAGATAACGCAAAATGTAGATCCGCTAGATGTTGGAGTACACTGTCTTACCTGGTTGACCTACTCAACGAAGTGCTAGCGCCTCAATAAGCATTTAAATGAATACAAAGATATGTTAAAAAGTGTGAAATGTTCAGCTCATGTATGTATCTTTATTGCTTTTAGACTACTTTTGATTGTGAATCAAACGACATTTCAGCCTATAAAGGCTGCTACTGTATATCTTTCAAAGACGTAATAAACCATTCATTCATTCATTCATACTTTTGAAAAGTGAGCTGTTTGTTATTATGACTGTTGGAATTCTAAATAAAGACATTAAGTAAGCGCAGTATGCTTGCATGTTGTACTTGTTTTTTGCGTGTCCTTTCTGTAGGCGCTGCACGATCTGGACTTCACATTTTCATCATTAACGAGCACACCGGTGACGTGCTCGATGTGAGGCGGTTCGACACCTCACTGGGCAGCGAACGGCAATCTGCTGTCAGCTTTCTGCACGGGATAAACGAAGTGAGGAACTACAACGTGAACATTCAAATTCAAACATGCTGGTTAGACTCTTGTTTCCAGGATCATGATTATTGGTCCGTTAAAGGCTTGTCAAGCAGGCACAGAGATTTCTAACTGCAAGTTAGGACATGATTCAAGACAAATTGGTTTTATAACATACTTCTTTGTCCCCTTTCTCCCTAGATTTGGCCGTTAGGTACAATGGCCATAAAGGCACATATTGTTCACACGATGAATGATAACGTGTTTCTCTCGGCAGGGCAGAGTTATAGCATTGGCCGCGCACGACACTGTCGGTAACTTACCCAACCTCACTAGCTATGGGTCAACTACGTCACCAGGTGAGAAAGTTAGTTTATTGATTTAGAAGCAAGACGTTGGAAAAGAGAGTCCATCAAGGGGTAGACTTGTTTTGTGGAGGAAGTACTTTCTTAAGCGAAATTCTTTCTTTATGAACGAAGTGTCTAGTAAACATGATACGGTAACAGACATATGCAATACACACAAACATAAGGAATATTCAATGCTAACCGTTGGTGTTGCTATGGTTGTTTATTTATAGCGTCTACAGATTCCTGGGCGATGATCACTCAGAAAGGGTCGCGTCCGGCCTGGTTCATGGAGGACACCCGGGCTGCTGGTCTGGGACCGACTCAAGTACAGGCCAACATTCCTGCAGGTAGGGCTGAGGGAATCATGTCCATTACAGAAAGAAGCTACTGTGTGGCAGTGCGTTCGGCTGAGCTACGGCTTGAATGGCATGATGCTTAAAGCCCATGATATGAAAGTATGTTCCATTAATGCATTATTGTGATACATACACGCGCGCGCGCGCGCGCACACACACACACACACACACACACACACACACACACACGCGCGCGCGCGCGCGCACACACACACACACACACACACATGCACAAACGAAGACAAATACACATACACTCTGAGTCAGACACATTAACCCAAACGCACACCGCGCGCGGGCGCACGCACGCACGCACGCACGCACACACACACAGTTCTTCATAGTTCCAGTCTAGCATAGTGTCTACATTCTGCAGTAGCAGGATAGTTAGGACTAATCATGTCTTCTTGTCCATGTTCTCCAAAGGCGGGTGGACGGTGGTGATGAATCGGTTTGATGGTTCCGTGGATTTTGCCTTGCAACTCTGGGATCAGTACGAACAAGGCTTCGGTGACCCGGCAGGGGAATACTGGCTAGGGCTGGCAACTCTGCATGAAATTACAACACAGGTTAGTACATATAGGTTTGTGTGTGTGTGCCTGCGTGTGCGTATGTGTGTGTGTGCGGCTCTGTGTATGCATGCGTGTGTGCGCGTGTGTGTGTGTGTGTGTGTGTGTGTGTGTGTGTGTGTGTGTGCGCGCGCGTGTATGCGTGTGTGCGCGCGTGTCTGCCTGTCTGCATTTGTGTTGTTATTGTGTCTTTCCGATGTTTCGTCACCAAACGCAATCGGGTTCTTCTTTTATAGAAAGACCACTATATGCGGTTAGAGTTGGAGGATTTTGACGGAACTAGCTCCTGGGCAGAATGGAGCTTCTTCCAAGTGGGCCCCGCATCTGATAACTACAGGTAAAAGTCTGTTCCGTTCAGCAACTAGCTCTGTAGGTTGGTATGCCGTATACGTACATGTAGTCATGTTTTAGGATCGCATCCTTGCTGCACCGCCACAATGCGGTAAGGAATAGTAAAGTAACACACATTCCGGCCCAGGTAGAGGAAGGTAACTTTTAGGTAATCGAAACGTCGGCCAGGTAACTTTCTTCTAGATTGAGCTGCAAGAACATATCTTCTCATCCGTTTGCGCATTACACAGTTATCCACAATGCCTATGTTTTATTTTGTTTCAGACTGCGTGTGGCGGGTTACAGCGGAACCGCCGGGGACGGACTGACTGGCGATGAGCTTTTCTACCGTTACATCGCACACCTCATGCCTTTCTCTACAGCGGACAGGGATAACGACCCCACACCCAACAACTGTGCTCAAAGGTAGGGAACCACAGAAAACCTCGTTGAGTCATAAAAGTCACATCGCACTGCACATGACGTACAACACTGCAAATAAATGGCGGTCAAGCAAGACATTAAGTAGTAAAAACAATATTGTAGGCTCCTTTTAAAAACTTTTTAGAAGATGTACTTGTAAAGAAATGTAACGTATATCGCTTTCAGTGACATTCCTACACTAGGTACACAGTAATTATATAATTAACGTTGCAATGTGTGTTAATTGTGTTTCTCCTTGACCGTCAAGGCCGTCATCTACATTGAGTCGAAAATTTAATTACAATAAACCTTCACTGACAATAAAAACCCTTCCCTGTAGGTGGGGCGGTGGATGGTGGTATACCGTTGGCTGCGGCCGAGCGTACCTAACCGGTAGTTATCTCACCGAGTGCTCCGACCAGGCCAACCCTGGCTACTCCTACACCGCCTGTCGCAGACTGGGAGTCAACTGGACATACTTCCGCGGCTCTGATATATCACTGAAGAAGGCTCTGATCATGGTGCGACCGACTGATGTAGGTAAGATATCGAAGTGTATTGCAATTTCATCCAGGAAAAACAGGCTAATGTAAAGTTGGCGGTCTAACAAGTCCTTTTTTCGGTTCGATAACAAGGCTGCACGGCGATGGGTCAAAACTAGAGTCGATGTCATTGCCATGACGGCGTTTGGATTTCGACCGCGATTTAGCTGTCGTTAACGACAACACTTACCTTACATCGCAACCGACCATAACACTGCAACCGACATCGCCATCTTTACATATCGCAGCAATCGAGTCTTTACATCGCAATCGAGTCCTTACATCACATTCAAGTCGCTACATCGCAACCGAGGCCTTGACACCGCAATCGAGTTCTTAAATCGCAATCGAGTTTTAAAACAGCAATCGAGTATCTAAAACAACAGTCGAGTTTTTAAAACAGCAACCGAACCTTAAAAAAGCGGTCGAGGATTAACTCCACGGGAGCCTAATTACACGTAGCACCTCGTTCACTTCACACCTTCTTAACACCTAATAGTTATAGGCCACCGGAGGGCGCAAATAATCGACTATAGTTAGGCACATCTCCGTTAATTGGACACATTAGCCTTTTTTTAATGTTATAATTTATGAACGCAAAGTAGAGTCAAACCTGGATTCCGCAACCACTCAAAGGACTTAAGTTATGAGGGGACAGGATGGGGTTAACTATATAAACATGGATGAACTTTTAAAATACGTACGTCGGAACTTAACCTGCGTCGGAACTGAAACTTCGTTGGAGCTCTACACTGCGTCGGGCTTTTAACCTGCGAGGATTAACTCCTTATTATCTCCATGAAAAATGGAGATATAGTTTTGGGTGTGTCTGTGTGTGTGTTTGTCTGTCTGTTTGTTTGTCTGTTTGTGTTTCCGCACTACTGTAGTCAGCATAACTAAGAAACCTCTTGATGGATTACAATATTTGGTATGTGGGCAGGTGCTGTGAAGCCAAAGTTCAAGGTCGATTTTGGGCCCCCTGGTATGTGACCTTGGTACTGCAGCAGAACTTCAATTTTTATATCTTTTGACCTGGACGTGCTGTGGTCTTGATTTTTAGGTGGCAGATAGCTTGTGATGTAATAAAGAAGTGGTGTAGGTTTGGGCCCCCTAGCAGCTTCCTCTGGAACTGCAGGGGCGTTTTTGTGAAAATCTTCTAAGGAGAATAACTGAACAAAGGAACAACGGATTTCCATGATATTTAGTATGCAGGTAGCTTAGATAGAGATATACACAATGAAGTTCAAATTATGCTAATTGGGACTTAATTTGCATAGCTAATGAGGAAAATCTATATTTGCAGTGTTTTCCATTATCAGACTCAAATACATGTAACGTATGTAGTTTATGGAAAGTGGATCATCAACAGATACCAGTTATGCAAATAAATTCCTAATTTGCATAATCAACGCAAAAAGACAATGATTCATCTAATTGGAAAATTATAGGCCTTTCAATATTGCAACATATGTTTAAGGTAGGTAAAGGTGTTTATGACCAAGCATATATTATGCAAATGTGTAAGTCATTTGCATGAATAGAATTGTTCATGGAGATATGAGGTCGTGGAACTCTTGTCTTAAACTGCGTAGAGGATTAACTCAACGGGGACCTCTTTCACACCTACATACAGAGATGTGTATTGATACCAATGATACAATGGGCGTGTCGTGTCTACTAGACTTCACAGGGTGACCTGACTTAGGTCACCTTGAATATCAACCTATCGGGCCGAGAGGGGGAAGGGCATTTGTATTTATACAACTTAAAACGACTAACCGTTGTCTATACCAAGCTTTGAAGTATGTTTGCCCGTATCTAGTTACTAAAGTGAGAATCAAGGAAATGCAGCAAGAGACTCATTCAATCAGAAATAGACCCTTAAATAAATACAAAGCACGTCAGATGACATACAAATCTTTGGAGCACATACATACACATACATACTGTATATTTCATAACCTCTGTAGGGATAAACAACGCATCACTTGTTTCCACGCATCAACAATAACTATACAAAACTGATTAAAGTCGTACTGATTTAATTTCTCTGTTCTTTGACTATTTAGGAAAACAAAGTTAAACGGACATACAACTGGGAGAAACTGGTAAGACAAAATAAGAAAACAGTTTATTTATTTATTTCATCTTGAGACTCCTGGGTAGCCAGAACAGCTACGATACCTGATTTCCATTGGGGCCCAGTACAATACGTGTTACAGTTTGGCAGTAGAACGGAAGCAGACAACATGCAATGTGTACAAATAAAATCTGGTGCGTCAAAATCAAAAATCCATAAATCAAAGTTTGATAGACCCATTTACGACCACATCAAATATATCATTTCTATGGACAACACATTTTGGGAAACTGTAGCAACTAGGAAGACAAGGACATTATGCAATTGAAAAGCAATGGAGTGAGCAAATTTTTGAAGGAAAAAACAACAAATTGTTGTGTCCTAATATACAAACACTTTGATGATAGAGTACATAAGAGTTGCGCCGGAGATTGCTTTATGAGGTACTTTTGGGCCTTTTCCATATTTCTGTTGTACATGTCCTTGTGTTTGTGCACCAATGTTCAGCAGTGATTGATTTATAATTTTTCTGAATGTTTGGCAAATCCTGTCATAAAGCTTCTGAACCCATTCATTGGAAAGCCTTGATGGGCACAGATTAGAGGAATTGGTGTGTCATATGAACATCAGACACTGGAAAATGATCTTGTGATTGGATTAATAAACAAAACTATTAGCTTGTAGTGAATTATGTGTTCCATTAGAATCTTCCACATAAAATACAGATCTGTCGCTTAATCTTATCTCATTACATTTAGACTTCAAGCTTCACATTTGTGTCATGCTAAAAGTGTAACTACATTACTGGCAGCACTCTTCTCAACTCCTTCAAAGGTCTGGATTAGATTTGGTAGTTGATAGACTTTCAATCTGCAGTTGGTCTCCTTTGGTTTTTAACTAAAGGCCTGATTATACCTTCTTGTGATTGGAACCTGTAAACAGGAGAATATAGCACTTCCCCCCTCCAACCTCTACTTGGAAAGTAGTCATGAGTTAGGTTCATGATCTCCCTTACAACCTCTGCTTGAAGAGTAGTCTTCTCAGGCTCACATCCCAACAGGAAATCCCTCAGCTTAGGTCCTTCATACCACTGACACTGCAAACACAAGCGTAAAATACATAAATGAATGAATGTGCTTTAAAAAAGGATTAATTTCTTATGAATCTAGAATCAGAAATCTTAATTTGCATGTTGATCAAGATACTACTCAGTTCCGTATCTGTATCTGTACAGCCAGTATAACCACTCGTAAGCGTAACACACCAGCTTCGCAGGTACATGCTGGGCATCAGCTATAGATACAGTACAGACAGATACATGTATACATGCATATAGGCAACCCCAGAAAAAAACAGAAGCAGGTGTTATTTGTAATAGACCACATCTTTATAAATACAAAATCAACCAAGTTGGTAAAAATTATTTACAGATGAACATATAAATGAACCATTTATAATCCAGGAATTGAGTAGTGCCCCTTCATGCAGACCCATGGGGTGTGATGTATGATGGGAATCATCCCTTAAGTACTGGTTCTTATGGGATAATTGCTGAAGTTCCAGGTCAATTTTTGGGCCAACGCAATAGAAGACTTAAGTTGTTAAAGGGTGGAAATTGATGAATAAATATTCACACAAACACTATAAACATTATTTTCAACATCAGACTAGATATCCTAAGAGCGCATTTTTGGAAGGGCCTTTTTTCAAGTCTTTTAAAGTAATATTATTGGGTATCAATGGGATGTTTGACTAAGATGAAAGTCTAATTTTGACCCAAAGCAAGTGCAAAAAACATTTACTAAGGCTATAATTTGACAAACAAGTATCCAGAAACACATTGAAAATGTAATTTTTAATTCAAGTCAAGTCGCCAAGTTGAAGTTTGTCCAAGGTTGTTCACGATATAACATGTAACACCTGGTTAGAGCTGTGTACCTAAACAAATTCTAGGTACAGGTACACAGTTTTAGGTACAGGTCTGGCCCTGAACTACTAATGTTCAAGTAATGGTTGATTAAAGGACAAAAACAACCGATAACAACATAATGTTTAATTCTGCTAGACACGGGCCTATTACATGGCATCTATTATGACCATCACCCTCACAAATAGTCAGCTATGACTCCAGTATTGAAATAAAGATGAAAATTTGACTCAGGCACATTTAAAGCTCAATCTGTGCTACAGTACAGTACACTTCAGTACACTGCCACGGTAATTCATGGTGATTCTATCGGTCAAAGTTGCCTTCCACTGATCTGTAATCCTCAGGCTTGACCTGATTTAGCACCGGTACAGCATGGCTACCAGGCAAAACTATAAATATACAATTCATTTCATTTTTGAGGGGATTTGAAGGTAAAGGAGCTTTTGTAGTGCTTGTAGTTCGTGGCTCAAACAATTTTTCAGTTTATTTGTTAGTTTGAACCTTTATTTATTCATGAAAAGCTCAAATAGGTCTGCAGACTGCAATTACAAAACACAATTATTCACAGGGTCATGATTTTGCCAACTGCAGGAATTTGAAGATTTACTGTTAGTACCTACAATACACTGGACAGACTGCTGACATCTGAGCTGCTGCTGCTGTCTCTGCCATGGCTCCTCTTCTTCTTCACATGTCCTACACACAAGAAATTCAACAATAATACAGAATTATACACATGTACACATGTATTCTTCATTCAGTTGTCAATCTATCAAGTTCACATTCAATACTGTACTGTACTCCTTAACAATTGTGGAACATGCTTTACGAAAGGTGCATTAACCCATTGATCTGAACAAACTGGTAAGTCTTGCGTGGATGGTGTGCTTCTAAATACAAACCATGCCTTCGGCAGTATTACCTGATGCTGTCAATATCCTCTCCAAGCCTGACAACGATGAACACTCTCCTTGTTGGTGGTTCACCCTGTTCAAAGACACATGGACACATTATCAAGGTCTCATTCATGAGTTTTTTCTCCCCATAGCTATAAAACATGTTTTACATATGGGCGCGTTCGTAATGAAGCTATAGGAAATGCACCAAGGTCATTCATTCTCTGTTGAGCACATGTACCCTACATCATGTAATAAAATTGGCAACAGTTTCACTACATACAATCTCTTTTTATAGCAATTACACACTGCACTTAGCTACTAGTACACCCCCCAAAAGGCACTTTCCAGCTGAAAGCGCACCACCGCATCCCCGACAATGCCCGGCTGTGGACGTCCGACATCGCCATGGCTGCCAAACTTTACCTGCTAATTTTTTCAGTTACAAACAAGCTTTTATCAGTTTGATGCTTGAGATCAGTTGGGGTGGCTAAAGGGGAATTTTCCCACCAATCTAAACACACGTTCATGCGCAGTCGTTAATATTTTGGGGTACAGATTCTTTTAGGGTACCCACTCGGAGTAATACAGGAATGAGACCTTAATGTCCGATGAGAAAGGGTGTACACCAACCATCTATCCTTGTGTCACTGTCCCCTTATGTCGTTTGGCTGGCAAAAAAAAATGTTATTTAGCAAAAGAACCAGAGAATCTGCACAGTTGACAGAAAGTTATTCATTAGAATGTGCAATTCGCTTGTACCTGCTGAGATGGGAAAAACCATTCATCAAAACAATAGAAGCCAAATACCCGTGTATTCTTGGAGGGGGGGAAAAATCATTAATTAGGACAATATAAACCAAAAACCGGTTACTGCTCAGAGGAAAAAAAACATTCAAAAGAATAATAGAAGCCAAACACATGTGTCTGCTATAGGAAAAAAAAAAATCCTTTATCAGCACATGCAGCCAAACACGTGTGTGAGGGTGTGTCTGCTCAGAGGAAAAAAATCATTCATCAGTAGAACAGAAATAAAATACCCATGTCTGCTAAGAGGGAAAGAATCATTCATCAGAATAATAGAAGCCAAACACCTGTATCTGCTGAGAGGGAAAAAATCATTTTATCAGAATACAAAAATGTAATAGAAGCCAAACACATGTATCTGCTGAGAGGGAAAAATCATTCATCAGAATAATAGAAGCCAAACACCTGTGTCTGCTGAGAGGGAAAAAGTCATTCATCAGAATAATAGAAGCCAAACACCTGTATCTGCTGAGAGGAAAAAAAAATGATTCATCAGAATAGTAGAAGCCAAACACCTGTGTCTACTAAGAGGAAAAAGTCATTCATCAGAATAGTAGAAGCCAAACACCTGTATCTGCTGAGAGGAAAAAAAAATGATTCATCAGAATAGTAGAAGCCAAACACCTGTGTCTACTAAGAGGAAAAAGTCATTCATCAGAATAATAGAAGCCAAACACCTGTATCTGCTGAGAGGAAAAAAAAATGATTCATCAGAATAGTAGAAGCCAAACACCTGTGTCTACTAAGAGGAAAAAATCATTCATCAGAATAATAGAAGCCAAACACCTGTATCTGCTAAGAGGAAAAAAAATCATTTTATCAGAATAATAGAAGCCAAACACATGTATCTGCTGAGAGGGAAAAAATCATTCATCAGAATAATAGAAGCCAAACACATGTATCTGCTGAGAGGGAAAAAAATCATTCATCAGAATAATAGAAGGCAAACACCTGTGTCTGCTAAGAGGAAAAAAAAACATTCATCAGAATAATAGAAGCCAAACACCTGTGTCTCCTGAGAGGGAAAAAAATCATCATCAGAATAATAGAAGCCAAACATCTGTGTCTGATAAGAGGGAAAAAATGAGTCATCAGAATAATAGAAGCCAAATACTTGTGTCTGCTAAGAAAAAAATAATAATCTATGAGTCTAAGAACAATAGATTAGACAAATACCTGCTAGCTGTATCTGCATGGAGGGAAAAAAATCATTTATCATTATATGCAGCCAAACATCTGTGTCTGCTCATCAGAGGAAAACATCATTCATCAGAATAGTAGAAGCCTGTACTAGTATTTGCTTGGAGGAATGAAATCATTCATCAGTAGAACAGAAAGCAAATACCTGTGTCCGTTCAAATGAAAAAATCATTCTTCAGAATAATAGAAGCCAAATACCTGTATCTGCTTGGAGGAATAAAATAATGTATCATTACATGCAGCCAAACATGTGTCTGCTCAGAGAAAAAAATCATTCATCAGTAGAACAGAAAGCAAATACCTGTGTGTGCTCAAAGAAATAAAATCATTCATCAGATTAATAGAAGCAAAATACCTGTATCTGCTTGGAGGAATAAAATGATTCATCATTACATGCAGCCAAATACCCAGGTCTGCCCAGAGGAAAATAAAATAAAAATAGATTAGCCAAATACCAATATCTGCTGGGAGGATAAAAAATCAATATTATTCTTACATGCAGCCAAACATACATGTATGTTTCCTTGGAGGAAAAAAATCATTCATCAGAACATAAAAAACTAAATACCTGTATGTGTCTGCTAAGACAGGAAAAAATCATTAATTACAACATTAGAAACAAAAATCATGTAACTGCTCAGAGTAAAAATCATTCATCAGAATAATAGAAGCCAAATACCTGTGTCTGCTCAGAGAAAAAAAAATCATTCATCAGAAGAATAGATATCAATACCTGTGTCTGCTCAGAGAAAATATTATTCGTCAGAAAATGCAGTCAAACACCTACGTCTGCTCAGGGGCTAACAAATCATTTATTCGATCATGCATCCAAACACCCAAGTAATCAGAACAGCCAGAGTGTAGTGAGTTTGAATAACTAAAAGTGATTAGAATGTGCTTGGAATGGCTAGAGTGACTTACAGGTGCTTAGAGTGGCTGGAATGACTTACAGGTGCTTAGAATGACTGGAGTGACAGGTGCTTAGAGTGACTGGTGTGGCTTACAGGTGCTTAGAGTGGCTAGTGCAGTGACTTACATGTGCTAAGAATGGCTGGAGTGACATGTGCTTAGAGTGGCTGGAGTGGAGTGACTTACAGGTGCTTAGAGTGGCTGGAGTGCAGTGCCTTACATGTGCTTAGAGTGGCTGGAGTGGCTTACAGGTGCTTTGAAAGGCTGGAGTGAAGTGACTTATAGATGCTTAGAGTTGCTGGAGTGGTGTTGTAAAGAAAATGGACATTTTCACTGAACTTTAACTTCACAGAACGGATGTGTGAAGAAATTATCAATAATAACAACAGATTTTCCATGATGATGATAAGTTCACAATACAGAGGTGACAGTGATAACAGGGAACATAGAGTTACAGTGAAAGAAACAAGAATTACAGTAGTTTGAAGTAAATCACAAATGATAAACAGTTTTCAGGAAATCATGAGAAAGGGGTTCATTGAGGGAAAAGTGTCACTTAACTTAAGGAATGCCAAGTTCTTGGGCCCAGTCTTGTGTCAGGAAAATGCTGAGTTGCTGCATTTGAGAATTTCCCATGTTGGTATCCCTTCTGTTGATAGGGAAGCTAGCAGTCTCTTCTCTTGGAGTGGCTCCACTGCTTTTCCTCTAGAATGCAATGTAAATGCTAGATAAATGTAAGGAAAAGGACAAATCTAAACTTCTAGACCAGATTGTAAAAGACACAGGATTAAGCTTACCCGCTGCAGACGCTATGGTATTGTGAACCATGTAACTTGTAGAAACCAGACAGAGAGAAGCAAGGGGCCAGCCTCTGGTCTAGTAACATAGGAAGGTAGACAATTTTGTTTATTTCTTTAGCTTCTATTCCTATCATGTTCCACTAAGGAATAATGGCATGTTATCATGCAGAAAAGCTCTTCATTTCCAAAATGTATACATATGTTTAAAGTAATCTCCTTTCATTACATTTGTTGTACTTTAAGTATGACAACGAAAATCCCATCTTCTCATGGCCAGTCTCAGTTCTGCCCAGGTCTGAAAAATATTCTGTCATTTTTCCTCACATCTGGCACTGATATGATAGACTCCTTTCCAAACTATGGCACCATTTTGAATCTGCTCTTGCGAGAGCACAATTTGGCGCAAGTGCACATGATTTCACACGGGAGCAGAAAGCAAATACTTGTGTCTGCTCAAAGAAAAAAATGATTCATTAGAATAATAGAAGCCAAATGCCTGTATCTGCTTGGAGGAATAAAATTATTTATCATTACATGCTGCCAAACACCTGTGTCTGCTAAGAGAAAAAAACTCATTCATCAGAATAATAGAAGCCAAACACCTGTGTCTGCTGAGAGGGAAAATATCATTCATCAGAATAATAGATTAGGCAACGTATCTGCTTGGAGGATAAAAAAATCAATATCATCATTACATGTAGCCAAACATATGTTTCTGCTTGGAGGAAAAAAATATTGTTCATCAGAAGAACAATAGAAACTAAATACCTGTGTCTGGTAAGATGGGAAAAATTATCTATTAGAACATTAGAAACCAAAAACCTGCAACTCCTCAGAGTAAAAACATCATTCATCAGAATAATAGAAGCCAAACACCTGTGTCTGCTTGGAGGAAAGATCATTTGTCATAACATGCATACAAACACCTACGTCTGCTCAGGGGCTAACAAATCATTTATTCGATCATGCATCCAAACACCCAAGTAATCAGAACAGCCAGAGTGTAGTGAGTTTGAATAGCTAAAGTGCTTAGAATGGCCAGACTACATAGGATGATACAAGTGAGTAAGAGGTGCTAAGATTGGCCTGGGTGCAGTCAGAGGTGCTTAGAATGGCTGAGCACATTGAGGTACAAGTGCTTGGAATGGCTAGAGTGACTTACAGGTGCTTAGAGTGACTGGTGTGGCTTACAGGTGCTTAGAGTGATTGGAGCGACTTACAGGTGCTTAGAATGGCTGGAGTGACTTACAGGTGCTTAGAGTGGCTGGAGTGCAGTGACTTACAGGTGTAAAAAGAGTAGGGGCATGCCCTGGTGTGCGATGGTCCAAATCCTTCTGTCTGGAGTTGGTGATTCACTACAAATCACCCAGATGGAGGCCTGGCGAAACCCCGTCTCGTATCAGCCATACGTTTATTAACACCATTCACCCGGACGGGCTCCCTTGGAAATCAGTTACATAGTAACTGAAGGGACCACCCTAAAGATTAATGATGCTTAAAGTGATTGGATTGCAGTGACTTACAAGTGCTTAGAGTGGCTGAGGGACTTACATGTGCTTAGAGTGGCTGTATCGATTTACAGGTGCTTACAATGGTTGGAGTGACTTACAGGTGCTTACAATGGCTGGAGTGACTTACAGGTGCTTAGAGTGGCTGATGTGATTTACATGTGCTTAGACTGCTGGAGTGTAGGGACTTACAGGTGCTTAGAATGGCTCGAGTGCAGTGAATTGGAAGTGCTCAGTATAGTAAGAGTGCAGTTACTGTAATTCACTTTATCTTCACGGTAGCAAAATTTCAGGGTGTAAGGAAAATGGACATTTTCACTGAACTATACTTCACAGAACGGACGTGTGAAGGAATAATAAATAATCACAACAGGTTTTCCATAATGATTATAAGTTCACAATACAGAGGTGACAATAATAACAGTGAACATAAAGTAACAGTGAAAGAAACAAAAATTACAGTAGTTTTATGTTAATTACAAATGATAAAAAGTCCTGAGAAAGGGGTTCATTGAGGGAAAAGTGTCACTTAACTTAAGGAATGCCAAGTTCTTGGGCCCAGTCTTGTGTCAGGAAAATGCTGAGTTGCTGCATTTGAGAATTTCCCATGTTGGTATCCCTTCTGTTGATAGGGAAGCTAGCAGTCTCTTCTCTTGGAGTGGCTCCACTGCTTTTCCTCTAGAATGCAATGTAAATGCTAGATAAATGTAAGGAAAAGGACAAATCTAAACTTCTAAACCAGATTGTAAAAGACACAGGATTAAGCTTACCCGCTGCAGACGCTATGGTATTATGAACCATGTAACTTGTAGAAACCAGACAGAGAGAAGCAAGGGGCCAGCCTCTGGTCTAGTAACGTAGGAAGGTAGACAATTTTGTTTATTTCTTTAGCTTCTATTCCTATCATGTTCCACTAAGGAATAATAGCATGTTATCATGCAGAAAAGCTCCTCATTTCCAAAATGTATACATTTGTATATATTAGTTATCTCCTTCACCCAAATTTCATTACATACTGTTGCAGCTGCTACTACAGGTGTGTCAAGTCGTCCATCCCCATCACCGGAGATGATGTCCGCCTGGTGGATTTGGACAATAACTGCAGGGCCGCGCTGCAGGCTGCCTCTCCTCTCTGTATCTATAGTAAAACAAGATGGGTTGGCAAATATTGAATCTTTGAGACATCTGGAAAATATGAGGAAAACATTCCATACATGTGATATCACCGTCATATGTGCCGTTAGTTTAAGCATCAGCGCCAATGCTTGCCTGTGTTAGTACCAGTACCCCAAGCCCAGGGACAGAGGGACCCCTCCACCCACAAATGCTTGCCTGTGTTAGTACCTTAACCCCAAGCCCAGGGACTGAGGGACCCCTCCACCAATGCTTGCCTGTATTAGTACCTACCCCAAGCCCAGGGACAGAGGGACCCCTCCACCAATGCTTGCCTGTGTTAGTACTACCTACCCCAAGCCCAGGGACAGAGGGACCCCTCCACCAATGCTTGCCTGTGTCAGTACCTACCCCAAGGTGAAGCCCAGGGACTGAGGGACCCCTCCACCAATGCTTGCCTGTGTCAGTACCTACCCCAAGGTGAAGCCCAGGGACTGAGGGACCCCTCCACCAATGCTTGCCTGTGTCAGTACCTACCCCAAGCCCAGGGACTGAGGGACCCCTCCACTGATGCTTGTCTGTGTTAGTTGTGAGTGGCTGGAATTATTTCTTCTGCTAAGTAGAAATTCCTCTACTTATGCTACCGGCAAATATGCGGGAACACTAACCGTGTTCGAGACAGACTGACCAAACATTTAAACAGGAAACTTATGGGCCTGGCATGGGGGCTACAAAGTCATAAAATCCAGTGGGGTGATGTTGGAATTTAACTTACTAGTAGTAGTCGGCTGTCCCTTTGTGGGTAGAAGTAACATTTCAGGATGTTTCATTTCTAGTAAACATTGATATAAAAGTAAAACAGTCCCTTTATAGCAACATAGGAAGGGTGATGGATTGAAGTATTATATTTGCTGTCAAATGTGGTTTTTCTAGTTTGTCTGCTGAACAGAAACACAACACAATGGGTGGTCATGTCAGTGGGTGTGAAAACTCCCTAACTGCAGATGCCAGGTTTCCTTTTGTTTTGGTAAGGTTTATGACTCTGACACTTGACACAAGCGTTGACTTGTTTGGCTGTTGTCTGTATTTTCCCTACAAAATTTCTCATCAACAACAGGGCATTAACCTTACATTAACCAAAGGTTCACATCAAAGATTACAAACAAAAAACAAGTGGCTGTGAACAAAATTACTCAGAATATACAACAACAACAGAATAGAGAGATGCTCATTTCTCTGTTGTCTTGTCAAGATCCCCCACAGCCTCTACTAGTTTAGAACAAGGAGGAAGATTACTTTACCCGCCTTTTTTTCAACATGGCCAGGAGGTTTCAGAGAATAGTATCTGAAGAGCCATGACATACATTTCTTTATTGATTCTCATTTCCTTCAGATATCTTTTCAACGCAGGGTATTTACAAGCTGAGCCATCGACTTGTTAGATAAAAACTAATAGCATTAGTATATATGTAGCTGATATAGTAGATGGGACTATTATTTTGGCGCAACACAACAACCTCAAAATATGGGGTTTTATCATACAACTGAATGCGGTTTCTGATGTATTTTGAAATATCAGTTTTGTACATACCTGTAAACAGCTGTCACAGAAGCCTGGCTGTGAGTCTAGAACATTCCAACCTTTCCGTTTCACCCCCACAAATTATCTGGAGATAAGGCACACATGGCGCTTGTGACCTGTACAAGACAGGAGATGTAAAGTTACACATTCAGGTTCTCACTAAACAAAAACTTCAAGGTTTGGAACAGGTTTTATATCCGCCTAAGATAATGCATGCTGTCTGTGTGATGTGAGGTCTAACGGACAAAATATATATATCTCTTTGTTTGTCTGTTTTATGACCTACTAGTATGCAAGGCAGCAGTTGTATCATCAGTACTATCTATTCAAAAATCCTTGCTCAAGTTGGTCTAATTTTCGTCTCATATATATGATGCGTCATGGCGCCGCGGCGACTTTACCAGGCTCCGCGGATCGCTGGGAAAATAGTAGAAATCGGCCAAATAGAGTGAAAAGTATGCCAAGGGTACTCCGTACGGGTGGTACTCCGTTATACTGGGAAGCTCCGTGGGTCGCCTATTGAGCTTCCCTTGGCATACTTTTCACTCTATTTGCCGATTTCTACTATTTTCCTAGCGATCCGCGGAGCCTGGTAGAGGCTAGCGGCGACTGTTGGAGGGCTTTTTTAGTCTTGCAGTCTTATACATTAGCAGTAAAAAAAGCCCTCCAATAGTCGCCGCGGCTATCATGGCGCCATGTTTCTTTGACTTGAATAACAGTTCACAGTTACAGTTAGTTCAGTTAGGGAGGCAGTTAGTTACCCCTCAGCGATACCCCTCCGATCCTGGGGTTGTTAGAGGGTATCACAAAGAAAGAAAGAAAGTTACGAGCAAAACATAAACATAAACTTACCGTCAGATAGGAGCTGTGGCGATACAACGTGCATTCCCTGTCGCGTCGGTTCCTAACATGCCCTGACATGTGCTTGTGTGCATGTTTGTGTGACGAACGGTTTTCACACCTCGCGCCAGTGGACATGAAAGGTCGGGGGTCACCCTCGTTCCCAGGACTCCACGTAACCAGGGAGCTGGAGTAACCTCAGTTTAGCTTCAGATATTAGACATATGGTGTGAATAGAGTATATTGAGTCTTCATGTGGGATCTTGACGACGCTTTAACAGTAAATTCACCATGATGGAAACATTTAACTATGGTAATAAAAATCTGTGAGAGTTTCGAGAACGAGTTCATCGGATTGTTCCATTGTATTCATGGGGAGTCTATCAAAACTAATCAGCAAAGAACCTGATCCGGACGCTAAAGTTGTTGTCTTGTAACATTTTGGCACTTTCCAAACAGAAGTTAATGGCGGAAGATTGTTACCTTCTTGTCATGTACCCCAAGGGGGGCTGCGGACGCAAAATGGGGCATATGAAAAAAGGTATATAATCTTCCCCACCAACATCTGCTTGGAAAGTAAGTTTTTGGCTATTTGCCCTGCTTTCGAGACCTAACGTAGCGCAAGGTACCACTCCAGTTATGGTGCGCTACCAATTGTGGTCCACTTTGGGTCTTGCGATGTGTATTTTGCTGAAGGTAGTTTTCATGAGCAATAAAGGACGTCATAAATATGATCCTTAGTCATGCCTCTCCTTATACAAAGCAATGAATTAGGTTTACGTCCAGCGACAAAACAGAATAAACTCCTGAACCTGTAACAGCAAGTTGCCAAGAAGCGTCGCGGTGGCGCAGTCCTGGGTTCAAATCCGGGGTCCCCTGATTTGTCTCGTTGACGTTGTGCCCTTGGGAAAGGCACTTTACACGACTTTCCCCACTTTACACGACTTTCCCCACTCAGATGAAAATTAGTACCCTAAGTTAAGCCCGAACATAGCCGAACATGGCCTCCCGACTCTCTCTCGACCATGGTTAGAGTGATTCGGGGGCTAGGTGGGCTGGTGTTCGGCTGAGTCGGCTGGCATTCGGCTGAGTCGGCTGGTGTTCGGCTGCGCCAGCCGAATGTTTTGAAAATTTCAAAACATTCGGCTCTGCAGATGGACGGAGGGTCTGGAATGGGTTGGCTGGTGTTCGGCACGGTCGGCTAGTGTTCGGCTGGTCACGGTTCGGGAGTACTTCAGCAGTAAAATTGGAATCTTAACCACGCTATAACCACTGCTGAATAACTCTCAACAAGGTCGTAGATAAATTTCTGCTAACTCATTCCCAACCAAACTGAGTACTACCAGAACATGGGCGAATCACCCCCTTCACACGACCATAAATAGAGAAGAAAGCTAAAAGCCTTTGAACGTGATCCGAATTTGATCTCTTTAATAGTGATGTTAACAACATAGAAGAATGGATTATTTTGATTAAAAAGGAAAATCACCCCTCTTTTAAAAGTCGCTGAATATGTCCATTTCAATTCGTGAGAGGGTTAGCTACCGGTCGGGAGGTAGTCAGGAAAGATTCGGCTAGAGGTCGGGTTGGTTGGTAGTAGGTAAAGCCTAGGTTACACATAGCCGAACATGGCCTCCCGACTCTCCCCCGACCATGGTTGGAGTGATTCGGGAGTGATTCGGGAGCTAGCTCGGTTGGCGTTCGGTCGAGTCGGCTGGCGTTCGGCTGAGTCGGCTGGTGTTCGGCTGCGCCAGCCGAATGTTTTGAAAATTTCAAAACATTCGGCTCTGGACGTAGGGTCTGAAATGGGTCGGCTGGTGTTCGGCGCGGTCGGTTAGTGCTCTGCTGGTATTCGGGATTCAGTCAGTAGTAAAATTATAACCTTAACCACGCCAGAAACACTACTGACTTACTCCCAACTAGTTTCCACCCTACCCATAACTCACCCCAAGGCCGTAGACAAATCTCTGCTAACTAATTCTCAACCAAGTGACTACTATCGGAACGTGGGCGAATCACCCCCGACCTTCACACGACCAAAAACAAAGAAGAACACTAAAAGCAGTATTAAAGCTAACCATGATCCGAATTCGATCTCTCGGTGATGTTAACAACATAATAGAATGGATTATTTTTATTAAAACCGCAAATGACCCCTCTTTTGAAAGTTGCTGAATATGTCCATTTAAATTCGTGAGAGGGTCTGCAATCGGTCGGGGTTTAGTCAGGAGAGATTCGGCAGTCTGCGGCTAGAGGTCGGGATGGTTGGGAGTAAGCTAGAAAGCATCCGGGGCCCATTCGGGTACTACCATTCGGGAGTAATTCGTGTACTGGTTAGGAGATGATCGACGCATGTTCGGCGCCAAAGATAGGCGTGGCCCCAAAACTGGTCAGACTGCCCCCGAACTACCGCCGACCCGAGTCGGCTAGCGTTCGGGAGCCATGTTCGGCTATGTGTAACCTAGGCTTTAGAAAGCCTTCGGGGTTCAGTCAGTTACTGGTTAGGAGATGGTTGGGACATGCTCGGCGCATGTTCGGCTCAAGTTCGGCGCCAAAAATAGGCGTGGCCTAAAAACTGGTCACACAACTTCCGAACTACCGCCGACCTGGGTCGGCTAGCGTTCGGGAGCCATGTATGTTCGGCTATGTGTAACCGGGGCTTCAAGCTTTTAAGGACGTCCCTCGGATAGGACGTTAAATGGAGGTCCCGTGTTTGATGATTTCTTTGAGGAGAGCTGACAAAGTAGCTGACATTAAACCTTTCTTTCACATTCAAGCTAACTATTACTTAAGCTATGGCGATGGAGATTTGAAAGTCTTAAGTCCCCCTCTCACTGAGCTGCGGCACTGTGGCGTGTGGCGTACCGTCCTAGTGACGTCCCAGTGTCGTTCCAGTGCCGGTCCACTACCGCCAGCGTGCCAGTTAAAATAGCGATTTTTTTTTTAATTAAAAAAAAAACGCAAGTGGCAAAGTGCCGCGCGCACGACGGGAGCTTACCGGGAGCTTACCGGGAGCTCACCGCGGCCAAAAGACCAAGGGTGTAAAAATTGATATGTCAGTTTCAAGGTTATACGTATATTCTATAACATGTTACCTTTGTTGCACCAAGTGTCATTAGTGAAAGTCCATGCCAGTTATCCTTTGACATCCATTTGTAATGCACTTGTATGATTTTACATTGTAGTATTTTGATTCATTGACAGCACTGCGATTTCTGATTAATTGACTACCATCAAACTACAATCGGTCCATCTCCCTAGCTATTGATCTGTTTAAGAGTTTGGTTCAACCCATTTTACTGCATTGTAGTGAGGTTGAGGATTGTAGCTGTAAATGTTCTGATCTATTCATTGGAATATTGCTTAATCCCACTGAAAATTAGATCTATGCATTGGACATTTATTCCAGAACGGAAGTTGATAGAATGCGAGTTAGTCGCTTTGGAAAGAAATCAGACCCCTCGTCTACCTGTACTCGACCTGATCTTGTGCCATTCAAGAAATACAGTGATATACCAGTCAGACACTGTATCGCAAATTGTACTCAATGTTTCGCCGTAAGGGATGAATTAAGAGAATTCCTATTGATCGTTGACAGTCAAACACAGTTGATTAGATACTCTCGCTAAGCTTAAGATTGAATTAGTTACCTACTGACAAGATTATTTAAAAAAAAAACACGACACTTCAGTCGAAGAAGAACATTACTGGGTTATTCACGTTCAGGATATACTATGCTGACATGTTTGACTTAACCCCGCAGTTAATGCCAACCGTTTTGGAAATACATTTAAAGAACGTCTGGAAGACACGATTCTCCCTGGCTGGAGGGAACCACTTAGAAATATCAGTGGGCTCTCACTGGGATGCGGCACCGCGGTGGCACTGCGGCGGCACTGCGGCGGCAGCTCATGACGGCACCGTCGCTAAAGTTTCTCACCAATTTTCATTTGCACTTTCACTGACGTGCGGCGCATGTGAAGCCCAGATGAGCAAGTTATTGAATTTATTGAATGAAATTTATTGCTAGACAAACGTACATGGTACAATGTGGGGCAGTAAACCATCATTACATCATCATCTCACAGCAATAATCACATCGACTTTAAGAAAGCCTTTGATACTGTACATAGAGGAAAGATGTTGAAGATACTTAAGGCATACGGTATTCCTGACCAACTGGTGGAAGCCATAGCCAGCATGTACCAGGACACAAAGGCAAAAGTCATCTCCCCTGATGGTGAAACTGAACTCTTTGACTTGTATGCAGGGGTGCTACAGGGGGACACTAGCTCCATATCAGGCTGTATGTGATTGTTGTTGATCTGCAATGGATGTCCCTTGAATACAGAAGAACAACGTCCAGACTTTGCATGATGTACAAAATGACTAATAAACCTGTAGACGTAACGTTGGGTAACATAAATTCGCCATTTTTCCGATAATGGTTGACTGAAATCCATCTAGCAGAACAATAAACCATCCTTTTTTTCTATTATTCTGTCAGTATCATGTACTATCTTTGCACTAATCACATATATGGTAGATTTTGTCTCTAGTCGTGCTGACACCATAATATTTCAACTTGAAACTACCGTCCGCCGCACGCACAATGACGGTGTTGTCGGAAAGGTGTGAACATTATTTCGGGAGAGAAGATTCGTCTTGAATATCTTACCGCTCATTATATTTTATACAGTAGCTATTCGTTCCATCCTTGACTTGAGGTGAGTGCTATGGATATAGGCGTGTCCAAGTAAAAAAAAATACACGAAAAAACGGCCGTACCGCACACATCAGGCCAGTTCGGGAACAACCCGTGTGTAGAGTCGGTAGAACTTCAGTCAAAGTCGGCCCATCGTCATGGCAACGTGTAACGTTACATTATTCATGGCAAGTTAGCCGGATGCCGTAGCAATGGTAATACTACTATGTCCATGTGTTCCTTGTTGTGTTAGGAGCAAACTTTGAGGAAAATATCTTCCTCAGTCCACTATCACACGCAACATTTAGACAAAAAAGTGTTCCTCACAAACCTTTGTCGTCTGCTTGACAACAGGATTCTGGTCAACAATATGGCGGCGGGAAAATACACGTGCCGTAGGTTGTAGCAACAGAGAGGAGTTTTGATGATTGATCACACTTAGAATCCAGTTGCAGGTTAGCAAAAGAGATTGTAATAAGTTGTCTTGTAAATAATTGTGTTTAGCAGGAAGCGGATGTGACATTTGTCTTATAAACCAGCCGACAACCATGTTGTGTAATTCTCCCACGAAGCCCTCAGACTGTTCCAATAAGGGACAGAGTTTTTGACCTCGTCGCCTTCTAATGCATGCTTATCGAAGCTTTTCAGACAGTGTTCTGAATACGTTAGTCTGTCAGGTTTGCATTTCTAGCGGTATTACTTATGTTGCATCTAGCACATATCCCTAAATACCCCGTTTTCGAAAAATCGCGAATTTAAGTAACCCGCGAATTTATGTTACCCAACGTTACAGACTGATAAGTATCTAATGCCAGCTCAGAAGAGGACTAGAAATCGCCATGCTTTTAAGTACCAGAGTTATCAGCCAAGGATTGATGTGTTCAAAAATTCGCATTTTCCGAGAACCATAGTAGAATGGAACTCGTTGTCATCAAGTACTGTAGGAGTATCTTCACTAAGTAGCTTTAAGGAACGGTTGCAGTCAGATATGCAAAGACTAGGTGTAACAGACCGTTCGGTGTAACATAACCAGCTGCTGTCGCGCCGAGTGCCTGCGAAGCTGGTGTGTTGCGCCTAATGGCGGTATCGGCTATATAGATACAGATTCAGATACAGACTATGCACTGAGGACGGATATTGACGGTAGAGAGGAGGTCTACAGATAGAGAGGAGGAGGAGCAGAAGAGTTGGCCCGAAGACAGTGACTGATTTGGATTTCGCTGATGACATTGCGTTAATATCAGAGGCAATTCAACAAGCTCAGGAACTGCTTGGGTGTGTGGAGAGCTCAGTGGGCAAGGTTGGTCTCTGCATGAACGCTGGCAAAACAAAGTTTATGCCCTTTAACATTCCAACCCCTTACTGCCTCAAGACAAGCGATGGTACTGCCTTGGAGGAAGTAAAAGTCCAGAATGGAAAGTACAGCAAGGGACATAGCAGCAAGAAAAGCAGCAGCCTGGCGGGCTTGTAACAAGATGAAGAAGGTTTGGAGATCAACTCTCTCACACAAGTTGAAAGTGAGGCTCTTCCTGAGGGAGCTTCGGGAGTAAGCCTCAAGCGTCAAGCCTCTGCACGTAAAATAACCCAACACACTTATCGAGAAGAGTAGGGGTGACCCGGTGTGCTTGGCCAAAAAAAGCGAGCCGCAGCGAAGCCGCATTGCACTACCACTAGCTGCTTGAAAAAGCATTGCACTTCACCTCAATTGAGGATGACTGATTTACTTTTACATGGACAGTTACCTCCAAGTTAGAAAAGCAGTTGGATGGGTGTTACACGAGGCTTCTGAGAACAACGCTCAACATCCACTGGACACAACATATTACCAACAAAGACTTGTATGCTGGCCTACCAAAGCTGACCGATAAGATCAGGACAAGGAGGTTGAAGTTCGACGGACACTACCTCAGGAGCAAGGAAGAAGTAGCTGACCTGGTACTCTGGATTCCCAAGCATGAGAAAAGGAGGCCAGGAAGACCCGCAGCAACCTTTATAGACACTCTCAAGAAAGACACCGGCCTTGAAGTGGATAGTTTGCTCCAGGCGATAAAGGACCAAAACACTTGGGCTGCCATCTCGACTCGTGACTGGAAGGTCTCGAAATAAGTAAGTAAGCAAGTAAGCACATCATCATTATCATTACATCATCATCATTACATCATCACCATTACATCATTTAGAGCAAGGCTAATCAATTCTACAACTAGAGTTCAGCGATCCCATAGCTTCGCCGAATGGTGTTAACTTGAAAGATGTGTGTTTGGGGGGGGGGTGCTCTCCAACCTGCATTGCTTTGGTTTTGTTGCCGCTAATTCTCAGACCTACTTTGGCTGAATTTGTCTCTGTGTTGATGGTCATATCTTGGAGAATTTGATGGGACTCGGCTGTTAAGGTAATGTCGTCTGCAAAGTCAAGATCGGTCAGACGACTACTTCCTTTCCAGACTAGGCCAAAGTTTGGGTTGTCCATGGCTTTACACATAACATAATCTATGGTGATAATGAACAACAGAAGGGATAGAACACACCCGTCTTACTGCAGTGACCATATCAAAGCTGTCAGTATAGCTGAGTCGACCTTCACACAACAACTTGATCCCTCGTAAGATGTCTGTGAACCTTTCATGTGTACCATATGTTCTGAGTACTGATTCTGAGTACTGATGCTCAGTATTGATTCTCTGTGTATACTATCGAATGCTTTTTTAAAGTCAATAAAGTTTAAGGATATTGGTTTTTGGAACTTAAGACTCTGTTCAATAATGTTTCGTAATGTGAATATTTGATCACTGCAGGACCTGTTGGGTCGGAATCCAGCCTGTTCCTCCCTGAGTTTTCTGTCTGTTGCACTTCTCAGCCTGTTTAGCGGGACAGTACAGAACACTTTGCCTAGTATCGATATCAAAATAACTAATACGCAAATACAACTGTAATGACAAAACCATATGACACAGAAAAACTGAACAACATGGAGACTTGTCAAAAGTACATGATTGAAGTACAAAACTTATTAAACAAATCATGTCCATATTTACATAATCGATATATCAATCGGTTTTCCTCTCTATGTCACAGTTCCCAGTTCATATGCCTTAAAGCGCCATTGACATTTTGAAAAGCACTGCCCACATGTTGACCCAAAGCCTGTCACTGTCCATATGTGTCCTCGTATATTGGTCGTCATCCCAAAAATAGCACATTGAAAGGGGATTTCAACTTTTCCTCATTAATCATGTAAAAGAAGGACCTGATTTCGTATATAATGATTAAATAATAAGTTTATTGCAAATTCATGCCCGAAGGCTAAATGCAAATAACATACATAAAAGAACAGTGTACAAAATAGGTATAAAAGCTGCTTATCTAAATTATACAAAATAATGTAATTGTCTATAACTAGTGAAGGGTTTGACTTCATTAAAAAGATAAATAACGTCTATAATGGTGTCTACATCGGGAGGTCAGGATCTCCTCAAAGATGGGACCTCCATTTAACGTCCTATCAGAGTGACGTCCCTAACCGAAGCTAGGTACTCGTTTTCACCTGATGAGTGAAGTGAGAAAAATGTCCAGTAATGTGCCTCTCCCAGGGGCACAACGTCAACCAGACAAATCCGGGAACCGCGAAGCCACAGCACAATGTGCGCTGATTCTCAATTTTGTTATTCTACATAGATATATTATTTTAAAAAATTAATGAAAAAAATAGATAGATAGATAGACAGATAGATAGATAGATAGATAGATAGATAGATAGATACATAGATAGATAGGTTTAACCAAACTGGCAAACAGATCAATAGCTAGGGGGATGGACCGAATGTAGTTTGATGATGATAGTGATTTCAATTCATTGGAAATCGCAGTGTTGTCAATTTATCAAAATACAATGTACAATTAGTGAAATGCATCAAAAATTGATTTGAGGCGATAATTAAGGATGTTCACTTGTGACACTAGGTGCAATAAAGGTAACATATTTTAGAATATACGAATATATGTATAAATTTGAAACTAACATATCACTTTTTACACAACAAACAGCGTGGTGAGCTCCCGGCAAGCTCGCGGTGAGCTCGCGGCATTTTGCCACTTGCGTTTTTTTTTTAAAGTCTAAAACAAAAATCGCCATTTCAACCGGCACACTGACGCACAAGCCCGAATGATTCACAACTTCTGCAAGCAGATCTGAACGCCCTCGGGGAATGGCAAAGCAAATGGCTCATGTAGTTTGATCCCGAAAAAATGTTACATTATGCACATAGCAAACAAACGAACTCCAAATGTAACCACCTACCAGTTGAAATGCGTTTTTTTCAGCGAAGGTGACGTACTCGCAACGTACCCTCCCAATTGTCATAATATAGAAATCGCGCCGGAAATATGAGGCATGACCGGCCAGTGCTCCGTGGTTCCAAAGTCGGACGCTATCAAATTGGTAATTCCCGCGGCCGTATATCTCATTACGATTCCTGCGACCGTGGGGTTCATAATTTTGAGTTCATCTCTAAATTGTCTCTGCATGGCCGTGGAGTTCATCACTAAATCGATGAATTATGAATCGCCTCGTCATAGTCGTTGAGTTCCTCACTAAATCGATGAATTCCACGTTTTTCTTATTCCAACATCAAAAAAGACAATACATAGTGATGCCACACTCAAGCGAATCGCCGCTATTAGTGACGGCATTGCCGTGGAGTTCATCACTAAATAGATGAATTCCACGGCGAATCGCCACTATTAGTGACGGCATTGCCGTTGAGTTCATCACTAAATCGTCTCGGAATGACCGTGGAGTTTATCACTAAATAGATGAATTCCACGGCGAATCGCCGCTATTAGTGACGGCATTGCCATTGAGTTCATCACTAAATCGTCTCGGAATGTCCGTGGAGTTCATCACTAAATCGATGAATTCCACGGCGAATCGTCGCTATTAGTGACGGCATTGCCATTGAGTTCATCACTAAATCGTCTCGGAATGACCGTGGAGTTTATCACTAAATCGATGAATTCCACGGCAAATCGCCGCTATTAGTGACGGCATTTCCGTGGAGTTTATCACTAAATCGTCTCGGAATGACCGTGGAGTTTATCACTAAATAGATGAATTCCACGGCGAATCGCCGCTATTAGCGACGGCATTGCCGTTGAGTTCATCACTAAATCGTCTCGGAATGACCGTGAAGTTCATTACTTAATCGATGAATTCCACGGCAAATCGCCGCTATTAGTGACGGCATTGCCATTGAGTTCATCACTAAATCGTCTCGGAATGACCGTGAAGTTCATTACTTAATCGATGAATTCCACGGTGAATCGCCGCTATTAGTGACGGCATTGCCATTGAGTTCATCACTAAATCGTCTCGGAATGTCCGTGGAGTTCATCACTAAATAGATGAATTCCACGGCGAATCGCCGCTATTAGTGACGGTATTGCCGTTGAGTGGGTTATCTCTAAATCGTCCCGGAATGGCCGTGGAGTTTATCGCTTTGTTGATGAATTGCAATCCACGGTCTTCGGACATACCTGGGGTTGCCTTCTTTCCCCATACTTGTTTGTTTTAGGAGAAGAAATTTCAACTTTTGAAATAAGAAACATTTTAGAATAAAAGACCATTATTTTTGACAGCTTTTGATACGGGAGGAGTTTGATTTCTGAATGATATTTTGGATTCAGAAAATGGATTTCTTACTTACGCGAACTTCACCTCAAAATTTGTATATGTCCGTCCAGAACTTCAATATAGCCAGTATATTTCTACGAATTCAGTCTATTGGAAATCGTTTTTAAGGCAGGCATCCCCAGATTTATGGGTTTGTACGCCGACTTAGGGACAGGACTTGGAATTCAGAAAAAAAAGTATAGAAATATTTGTAAATCTTTTCATGAAAAAAGCAAAGATGTGTGAATCCTAACAAAATACAACATTCTTGGGAAGAACGCTTCAATACACCTATACCTTGGAAACAACATTACAGCTTACCTTATGAACTTTCCATACTAGAATTTTTCAATATGAGCTGCTTTTCACATTTGGAACAGTTACTACTAAAGCACTATCCACATGGGGCCTATAAAACTCTAGCGGAAGAAGAGACAGCCATCCACCTGTTTTGGAATTGTGGAATAGTTTCATGTTTCTGGGCTATGGAGGATGACTGGCTCTTTCAACTTACAAATACTCAGTTGCATATATTAATGAATAAAAAGACTATTCTTACACAACCAAGCGATTTATTCCACCGGTCTTTTCTTTAATATGTGAAAATGAGTATTATTCTCGTGGAATTAGATATAAGTGGATAGAAGCCATATGAAAACATATCGTTAACATGGTCGGTGGTATGTTGGTTTGTGTTGCTGAGTGGATTAATATCAAAATCACCGGTAATGTAACCGGCATTGATAGTGCTCATGGATTCCTTCATACATTTATTGAGTTCTCTGCTGATGTCAGTATTTGGTGGGCGGAAAATACCAATACAAATATACGATCTTGGATTCAGAAAAATGTCATCAGCCGAACCAGAACACTCTCCTTTGGTCTTATGTATGACTTTAATGCCCCCATTCTACTTGTCGGCGCTATCGTCGCGCTCAAGCTGAGGCCTAAATCCCTGTCACACTTGTGCGTATAAGCAATTCCGCGTGAGCTCCGTATGAAATTTTGACAATACGCAGTTGTACGCTCAAAATATCAAATTTCTTGAGTTATGTGCGGCGCTCATATAGCGCATGAGTAACGAATTCAGCATATGAGACACGTATGATTTGCATATGAAGTGCGCAATACTGTTATCCTTGCAGCGAATAGCTGCGTATCAGGTGTGTATGTTGAGCGTATTCCGGACGTACACAACGTCTGCCGACCGCATGCCTGACGCACTTCCCACTGATGCTAATCGAATTATGAGCGTATTTGGTTGCATTGATATTAGTGTTTACTTAAACTGTTATGGGAAGACGCCTCCACAACTGATGACAAGTAGGACCGTTTGTATATGTGTAACAGGGACACCAATTTTACTTTTGGTACACTCCATGACATTTAGAGCCATTATTTACCCTGCGAATTTGGTTGCGTTGATATCAGTAGTTACGAAAACTGTTATTAGAAGACGCTTCCACAAGTAACGACAGGTAGAACTTTAATGTGTATGTAACAGGGATGCGTGTGCGCGGGGCATTTCAATAATTATTTAAATCAAAAGTTATGTACACTTTGCTGGTTGTGTTTGGTTTCTCTCTGCCCTTAAACTAAATTGAATACCCGACCAATAATTTACCCAATCTGGAATGTACCCCGGATGTTCGTCGAGTACTATATGCACGCTATCCGTTCGTTATCTGTGCGTTTGTCATACATGTACGTCACTGATACGTAGTACAATGCGCTGCCCGATCGCAGGACGAACGGCACTAATTCGTGACGTATATTATCATTCGCTATACGTTCGATCATCATGCGTTGTATCTGCGCTGCAAGTACGCTATGTGTACGCTGCGCAGAGATCGTGCCGCAAGAGAAGCGTATTACCGCGTATGAAGCGCGAACATAAAGCGCGCTCGTACCGCACTCGACCGATGTCGGACGTATGCACTGCGTATTTATAACGTCTGAGCTGCGTAACAGCGTTCGCACGAAAGTTTTCGGTAGTTTCAAAAATATCAGGCGTACTGGGCAGTACCTTGCGTGTGCCTGCGAACGTAAAACTTTCACAAAACGATTGAGATACGCATTAGGTGCGTATTGTGCGCACGTCTGCGTATGACAAAAATGTTGATACGCAACTGACACGGACATGATATACGCACAAATGTGACAGGGCCCTTAAAGCCGTACATACAAGTCCGCAGGAATTGCGTATTAACATATTTTTGGTTCAGTTTTTTTTTTAGTTTGCAGCCGATGACGTCATGTCTTTGGTTCGAAATGGAGGCTGCACAACGGTAGGTCAAAGTGAAAAACAACTTCTTTCCCTCAAACTTTACTTAAACCAAAGAAATGTTGATGCGCAACTCATACGCACTTGAATATACGCACAAGTGTGACAGGGCCCTAACGGTGCTCACTGCGCTCGCTGCGCGCTCTCACGTCGCTCTCTTTGTGCTGATTGCTATAGTATGTTTGGTATAGTATGTTTGTGCTTCCTTCTTCCTTTCCTTCCGGATGTTTGTAGTCAGCATTAGTCAAGATGGATTGTAATGATATTTGATATGTGGGTCGGTGTTTGGAATACGAAGGTCAATGTTGATTTTTAGTCCCCCTGGTATGTGAGCTTGGTACTGCATCACAACTTTCTTTTTTTCAAATCATTTGACTTGAACGTGCTGTGGTCTTTATTTTTTGGTGGCAGATTGTGATGTAAGGAAGAAGTGCTGTACTTTTGGACCCCCTAGCGGCTTGCTCTGGAACTGCAGTCAGAATCTTCCAAGGAGGATAACTGAACAAAGGATTAACCGATTTCCATGATATTTAGTATGCAGGTAGCTTAGACAGAAATGTGCATAATGAAGTAAATTATGCAAATATGACTTAATTTGCATAACTATCGCGGAAAATCTATATTTGCAGTGTTATCCATTATTGGATTTTATGTTTACTCCTTAAGAACATGCAGGTGAGATGTGGATGTGTGTTGTTTCTGATGACGCCCCACAAATTATTCCAATCATCCATGGGCGTGCCAGATGCAGATGATTATAACAATTTCAGTGTTAATCTGTGAAAGTTTAGGAAATTTAGTACAGTCAAACCTTGTCGGGCAACCACCTGGCTCAGGGAACCACCTCCAGTCACAAGCAATAACAAACAGTTCATCCATTTTTACATAGCCCGTCCTCTGCAATCTCCTGTCCTCAGCAATCATTTCCCTCAGTCCTTTGAGTGGTTTGACTCAAGTTTGCGTTCATGAGATTAGATCTCATGAGAAAAATATATAAACAAATCAGGATAATGTTTCCAATCAACCAAGGAGGATTAAACCTCCTTGAATCAACGGAGACCAATGCCACATGCCTAACTAGTCGATTATTTGCGCCCTCCGGTGGCCTATAACCATTAGGTGTTAAGAAGGTGTGAAGTGAACGAGGTGCTACATGTAATTAGGCTCCCGTGGAGTTAATCCTCGACCGCTTTTTTAAGGTTCGGTTGCTGTTTTAAAAACTCGACTGTTGTTTTAGATACTCGATTGCTGTTTTAAAACTCGATTGCGATTTAAGAACTCGATTGCGGTGTCAAGGCCTCGGTTGCGATGTAGCGACTCGAATGTGATGTAAGGACTCGATTGCGATGTAGAGACTCGATTGCTGCGATATGTAAATATAGCGATGTCGGTTGCAGTGTTATGATCGGTTGCGATGTAAGGTAAGTGTTGTCGTTAACGACAGCTAAATCGCGGTCGAAATCCAAACGCCGTCATGGCAATGACATCGACTCTAGTTTTGACCCATCGCCGTGCAGCCTTGTTATCGAACCGAAAAAAGGACTTGTTAGACCGCCAACTTTACATTAGCCGAAAAACATTTAAAGTTTAGGTCCTTCATGGTTACTGCATGCAGTTCTTGAATTGTTGTTTAGACCATGTTGATTTGATTATATGGATAACATCCTCTGGGGCCACCAAAACTGATGCGAGCGTGCATGCGAAAAAAAACATTTGCCAAAAAGTTGCTTTCATTATGAAATCTACGTGGTCAGGAAGGATGAACGAAACTAAACACACTGGGTAAGGTATATTGAAATATAGATTCTTCATCTTTATTCTTTCGAATTCAAAACTTCTTCTTTGACTTTGGAATTGACTTTGGCACTCGACGACAGTAGCATCCATTTTCCGAAAGATGTTTTTGCAATTCACAGCATATATTTTCTCATTTAGCAGCTGCTTTTTACGACAGTATGGCCGAAAACGTTGTTATTTTACACGGACGAAAATTGATATGCGCGCGGATGTCAAATCATATAATCAAATCATCATGACCTTAACGTCGCGGTCCTTGTCCACACAGCTTGGCCAGCCATATCCAGGCGTCACGTCCCCGGTACCTGCGGCTTGAGTACCCTGCCTGACGGCGGGCCCGGTGAGTGTGTCGCCTCGTCCAGCGCGCCGTGCTGTTCCGTCACGAACGTGTGCGGCATGACGGACGCACACTGCGCCTGTCCTGGCTGCCTCGACTACCGGGAGGTCATAGGTACGTCATGCATATGAGCACCTGACGTGTCCGGAAAAGATCTTTATCTGATCTCCTTAGCGATTTCTCAAGTTTCTACAATCATATATACCGATTTCCTAGCCCCCTCGTCTTAGACCTCGATCAAGATACTTTTTTCGTAACGTTGCAGTATTCAAAGATGCGAACACGTCTATAGCTAGTGGAATAGACGTACAGCAGTGCTCTCATTGGTTAGCACTAGGGGTGGGTACCGGTACCGTGTACCGGTACGAAACCGGTATTTCTTAATGGACCGGTCCAAAAAAACCGGTCCGTAAAAAATCAGTGGACCGGCCTATGGACCGATTAAGAATTCATAGTACCAGGCTACCAGCGGGCGGCCACATAACTGGTCTAAGAAAATACAAAACAGCAGATTTAACGAGTCGTTTTCGAAGACGTTAGCTGTGAATCATATCTAGAAACACTTAAAGGATGAGTAAGCAGACGGCGAGGAGAGTATAGTTATGATTCTGAGACAAAGTGCGAACCTAAGAAATTATATCGTTCCAGACATGACGTTTGGAGACTTTTACGTGTGTCTCACTATTCAAAATATGATGTACTGCGACACTACTATAATCAGGTACAGGTACAGGTCCGGACCTGGACCTGACCTTCTGGACCTGGACCGGACCTGAATTTTATGTACCGGTACCCACCCCTAGTTAGCACAGCTGGGATCGGTCCATTGACATACTAGTACAGTAAGGTGCATATTTTCTTAGCGATGAATCTACGCCCAATATGCGGCCATTTGCCTTCCACGTACGTGGTGTGTTGTTCATGCACTAATGATTGTTCCACATCGTTTTGCATTCCTGCTAGATGTAAACGAGTGTACAGACGACATTGCCTTGTGCGGGCAGGGTTGCGCCAACCACCTGATCACGGGGTTCCACTGCTACTGTCTGACAGGGTACACCATGAACCCCGACAACAGGACGTGTGAAGGTCAGACATTTCCAACGTGCTCATCCCGTGTACATCATAGATGTATTTGCTGTCGGCAGCATAGGCAGAAAGGAAGAACATGTAGATTGAGACACCTTTAGTCAATCATTTAGTAGATTACAGAAATAAGGAATGTATTCAATTTTCTTTTTTCGGATATACATGTAAGAGCTGTTTCTTTTTGCGTTTTTCTTAATAAAACACAGATCAACGCACTTAAACTGTGGTAACACTGAACCAACATTATTGTAACAACTTGTCTGTGTCTCTATCGGGCGATAGTACATGTCTGATATGTAAACTCATGTCATCCCTTTACTTAAAGGCTACTTAAAAAAATCATGGTTTAACCTATCAGGACCAGGGCCGACGTCGTCTCTCGGTTCGTTCTACCTCCCCATCACTACCGGGGAGGCCCCGTGGGACGTGGCGCAGTCGGACTGCCGGTTCCACGGCGGGAATGTAGTCTCCTTCTCCAGCCTGGCGGAGTACACCATGGTGGCGAACATCGTGGGGGACGGAGCCGTGACGTGGTGGATAGGGCTGAACGACATGGCAATGGTACGAGTCTCTAGTGTAACGGTGTCGGAATTATTGAAATGGTATAGCTTACCGCCGGCCTTTTGCTTAGGTCCCATGCAATTGCGCCGGTGCCCGTCGGGGATGTAGCCCTGGTGGACTGCCGGGTACCGGGTGTACCTCTCGGTGTTCGCACGATTAGCCACGGCGCCTATTCATTACAGGGTCCTGGGTTGAATTCAAGTCCGGGTTAAAGTCACTGCGGGTCCCGGACGTGCCTAAAATAGCCCGGTAGCCGCAGGGTGTCCCACGGGGCCACGTAGGGGTCATGCCCGATCGCCGAAAGTGCAAAACTATACCAACGCTAGCGACAGCATTAGGCGTAACACCCCGGCAACATGTTCAAGCAGATGTTGTGACGAAGATTTTCATACTTTCTGGACATGTAGCAATATGAGTCTAAAAAGGGATTTTATATAGTCGCATTTTTCGTAAATGTGAAGATACAATTTCTTGTTAGGAAGGGACCTGGCTGTGGCTGAATGGCACGTGGTCAGGAGAGCCGTTCCCATGGCAACCTTCTGAACCAGACGGAGGGACGGCAGAGAACTGTGCGGCTGTCAACGGAGATGGTATGTACATGAATGAAGAGATCACAACTACTGCAGTCTCATCTTACCAATCCTAATGTTTCCTATCAAAGCGGTTCAACAGTCATGGTTCTTGAGCTAAGAAAATGCATCAGAAACCACTACTATGATTTTCCATGTACATTCCTTTTACACAGGGTGGGAAGATTTGCCGTGCACCATGAACAATTCCTTCGTCTGCAAGATGACACCAGGTTTGAGCCGTCCGTCTGTTTGTTTGTTTGCCTGTTTTTTGCTTACATGAGTATATTTGTAACAAAGATGCCGGATAGAGCAGAATGCATTTGATTATGACTGAATGAATGTTGAATATTTTTTCTGATTCATGGTGGTGTTTGTATTCTTATTTCATCATGCTTAACTTGTACGTGCAGATATTGTGGTAGGTGATCACTCCACCACATACATTTTTATATAATTTTTAATATTCCTCTCAATCTTGATATTACTGAAATACGTTGATACAGATATGTAACGTTGCCGTAGATGGGCAAACTGTGTCACACTCATTCTACCTTCTCGCATTTACACCGTCTAGAACTTCCCTCTGCTGGTTGAATATCTTGACGCTCTTCCCATGATCATCATTGACGAGGTAAGTGAAAGCAACTCTTTATTTTTCGTCACTGCAATTTTTGTTCTGACACAGGTTTTTTGCGTTTCGGCGCATGCGCGCCGGGACGCATTGTCCTGGCTTTTACCTTCAAGCATGCAAGGAAGGAACCAGGGAAGCTTGGTTCAACACTGTGTCGCACACAATAACACCTTATATGGCAATACGTTCTCAAATCCTTGTATAGCCGTTGCCTTATATGGCAAGAGAGCACGAAAATGCAGGCAGGCTAGATTTGCATGTGACACAGGACGGCGACCGCATGTAACTGCTACAACTGTTCGGAAATATCATTGCATTGTGGTTTCGGACTTTGATATCCTGAAAAATGACCATATTACATCTATTCCACAAGATTGCAGAATAAAAAAAATGATTTCGTCAAGAAAACGACCAAAAATCGGCATAAATGATACCATATAGTGAGGTTATAGCATTACGTCCAGAGTGAATAGATACGTACCGCAGCTTGGCCGATCTGGCAACGCGAAGCACTTCGGACCCAGAAGATCCGGGTTCGTCTCCGTGCATGGATTGGTTCTTTATTCTTTTTAGATATTGAATATCAAAAATATATATTGATATTATATTAATCTATCAATATCATATTTATGAATATCATTTTTTTTCATTAATAAATAAAGAAATATTTTATATTTGTTATTTTTAAATATTCATTTAATATATACAAGGCCTTTGTCTTATGAACAGGACTTCATAGATTCCAAACCCGGCATTCGAATTTTTCTGTTCATTGTAATGGAAAATACCGTGCAGCGGCTCCTATGTGCGGTAAGATGATTCTTGCAAAACACTCGCCACTAAACTTCTATCCCCGATGTAAACAGAGGCTCTTGATGTTGTTTGCAAAACAGCGATTCTTTGTTACAGTAGCAAATGCTCCATTGTTCAGTATCGACTTCATTCAGACAACACGGACGTGGAAAGTGGCGCCCCTCGGCACAAAACTATGGGAATTTTCATGAATTTTAGCAAAATTACCCAGGAAAATAAGGAAGAAATGTTGTAAATGCGGAAACCAGAATAATACGGATGAGGTAGCTGTTGATTTGTTTGACATTTGGTAGTCATTTTAGATAGAACCTTAGCTGTTATGAACTTCTATTTCACTTAATTACCATAGTGCTGATGATTCAATGGTGCTTTTTCAAATTTTATGTTTTATTGCGTGCCATGTACATAATTACATTGATAGCTTTTATAATGAGCCTATTATACATTTTACAAATAAGTACAAGTTGTAGGCCAAGACCAGCTTTTTCAAAAGCACTTAAGTTAAGTGACGTAACTTCAAAATTGCTTTCCCCAATCTGCCTTTCTCTATTAAAACAGTACTCATTTCCCAAAATGACAATTTTTCTTATAGACTGAACAGCCCTTGAGTGACTTCCTCTGGCAGATTTTACTTCAAGTAAAGGGAAAAGACAATTCACACTTATAAACGTAGCCGAAACGCCAGCTTTTTTAAAAAGCTCTTGTTTCAGTGAATTTTTTTCTTTTTCAGTTAGTATATGTTAGTAAATATTCATGTTCAGAGCGGTTACAACACATCTTTAGAATAATCTGACGAAAACAAATTCCACAGGAGCTGATCCATTCGTCGGACCTGATCAGTTTCGTGGTTGGTTTGTCGACCGGTCAGAACTACACCTCGGACCAGGTGCACCCCGCGGTCGTCTCCGCGCTCAGGGTGTTCGGGAGGGTCGACATGGACGCTACCAGTGACGTCGGGAAGGTCAGCGGTCTTAGCTTCTGTTAGATTCTGGGGAAGGCCACCAAAGTTGGAGCTGCATTCGTCTTTTGGAAGGGACGTAAAATTGGGGTCCCATGGTGCCTGGAGCACCTTAAATGCACTACAACAGCCTCTTTACTCAGATGGGTACCTACAGGCTGTGCTTCAGATGAATATGAATGTAAAGTGCCACATTACCTAGCTTGCAATGTTCAACTCTGAAGGCGATTACGTTGTAAGAGCGTATTCAATACTGCACAGGGTGCTGCAAATGAAAAAGAACCTTAGTCAAACGCTTCATTTTGTCTCAAGTCCTCTTAATGCTATTGTAGGAGTCTTGGGCGGGTGCGCTTGAGAGCCTCTCCCTTATCCTATCCTTAGCGGTCCCTAGCGACAACTCCACTGACAAGAACACCTCCTTGGTACTGGCAACAAGTATGTTCTTACTTTGATTATTACACCCATAAAATCCGAACTGTAATATATCTAGTGATGACTGCGCTGCAATCAAAATTTCATGTAAGTCGAAACTCGTAAGTCATAACGGTAAATCTAAATCTGATGTGAATTTATGAACGTCTGTATTTGTTCAGACGTTGACTTTAACACGTGCCTTCAACTTTAGGACTTCTGGACTTTGCGGACGGTCTGTTGATGGTGGAAGCCCAGCCGAGACATTGTCCAGACCAGGTCAGTCAGGTTGAAATGATTGTTTTACTAATCATGTATAGAAACGATTAAATAGATTGACATGAATTCTCAATATCCGCAAAAACAACTTTTTTTGTCTGACTGACCCTTTAAACAAATCACTATAAAAATGTAACGTTACCGTAGAACAGTAGTTGCTATTATTTTTGTATGTTTACCCACACTATATTCACGGAACAATGTCAATATTAACAGTTATTATCACTTTTATGTATGTCAGGACCAAGGTAACACATTCTGGACCCTTCTGAGTTTCAAATTATTTAAAATGCATTTAATTTTTCTCCAGATTGTAACAATGGTGGTATAGAATGCAATTGATTTTTCTCCAGCTTGTAACAATGGCGGTACACTGTCATGAAGCGGCCAAATACCTCGGCGATACTCTCTCCAACATCGTGCACGACATGTCCATGGATAGGGTCGAAATCTCCAGCACAAGCATCACAATTACATCACTCATACTGGACAAGAATTATACAGAAAAGCCCATAACAGTTGATGGCGGCCATGTTGTGTTTCCGGTTGCGCTGTTGGATATGATAACAGATCCTCCTGGTTTCCTCTACTCGATACAAGAGGCGCGTGATAACAATATCACAGTCAGAAACTGGACTGTCGCTCAAGTAAGTCATGTTTTCTTATGATTTTATGTGAGCTTCTTTTATAACTTTTCTCGAACATACAATTACAAGAGGGGGTCAAAAACTAATGCAAATGTTTTCATAACAGGCTCATTTGTCATCAAATTTTAACTCATTTTATGAAAAAATGAGCCTGTTATGAAACCACTTGCATTAATTTTTGACTGACCCTCGTAGGTCCTTAAGAAATTGTTTCTCTAATACCATTTGTCTCACGTTTTAGATCACATTCTACAAAGAAAACCCGTTCTGCTGGAACTTCACTGACAACAACGTCGTGCAAACGGCCGTTCTTGACGTCATGGTCAAGAGGATGCCGGGAAACCATCTGCTCAGCTTCACGTCAGTTCCAGACGACATTGAGCTCGGCCTGTCACAGCAAGTGACTGCTTTGTCCCTAACACCTGTCTCTCAGGACGATATACGTCAGTCTGGGGACATGGTTTATCACGTCATTAACGGAACAAACAGCTCCCAACCACAGGCACTAGCCATTACAGTAATACCCACGGTTCCAGGTACAAACCTTACACTATACCTTCGCTATGACGACTTCCCAACACGGGATGTGTACAACATGACAACGTTTGTCGTTGGCTCTGGCTCAGACTTTTCTTTCCTTCTCCCGAACCTAAACGAATCGTCTGTCCTCTACCTTGGAGTAAACCGTGACCGGAGCAGTAAACAGGGAGGGACTGGCCACAACGTGAGCGTGAGGGGGCTAAGTTGTAACTTTTGGAGCGAGAGATCACACGTTTGGAGGGAGGAGGGATGTCATGTAAGTTATTCTGACAGTTTTTCGCTTGACAAATATGTATGCAAAGAACTGTCAACGTACCCCTTACTTTGAATCTGTGCTCTATCGATCCTTACATTTTTATATCAAATATGATACAATACACAATGCAAAATGTCCTGTATGTAACGTAATCATAATCTATTGATTTCTTTGCGATAGGTAAGCCCCAGCTCGACCACAAAGAAGACCGTTTGCCTCTGTAACCATCTGATTGAAGATAGGACTGACTTCGCCGCCAGTTTCTTCACACTTCCAAACACCATCGACTTCTCAACCGTCTTCAGCGCAGACCTCGGACAAAACCCCGGTGTCTTCGCCACCGTGCTGGCGTTTCTCGCTCTCTTCTTGATCGGCGCGTTCTTCGCAAGACGAGCGGACAAGTTGGACGCTATGAAGGTGCCATATATTTCAGAATATGCACCAGCTAGAATTAGAAAAAGTAGATTTTAGATGGCTTGGGGGTACGGGGTAAGAACACAGTTAAACAATCCAAGACAAAAAGAAATGCATTTCGTATTGGCGTCGGTACCTTTCAGGCTATGAACAAAATGAAAAACGGTAAGTTTGTGATGTTATCGCTCCTTATTGCTTTAATACATCTAAGGCAAATGATCCTCACTTGAAAAGAGAATGAAAACAATATGGTTATATGAATTAAAAACGTATGATTGAGCTGTTCCAGGCTGCAGTGTTTCCTCTGCCAAACAACAAACCGCACGACAGACTACAGTACCTCCTGAAGGTCTACACCGGCCATCACGTCGGGTCAGGGACCGACTCAAAAGTTGCATTCCTGCTGACAGGATCGCTGGACGACACCGACGTGCGAGCTTTGGGAAACGAAAAGGACGTGAGTTTATATGACACATCATCACAAGAGATTCCAACAAACTACTCACGGTTACTGTGTGTTTCTACTCAAACATATACAGTTTATATATGCTTTTTCTGTTTACGAAAGAACGTTCTTCATTGCTTTTGTATCAACGTTAATCTGCAATTTCCAACACAAGTATTTGGACTTACTCAAATTTTCGAGGCCTTGTCAGGAAATATTTGTTCATTATTTGTTTAAAACCCCATTACAGAATACCTATTAACAAAAATTGCATTCCTGGGTGCTTGACAAGAACGCATATTAAGTGATGAACCCTGGGACGCTGCTTGTTTCGGGTCTTCAATCAACAAATAACACAATACGGGAATCCTTGCATTTTCGTCTGAATAATTGAACTTTGAAAAAAAAAGCTATTTTTGTCCTATGTCAGGTTCTCACCACTGGTGAGTGTCGCACGTTCTTGATGACGACGTTCTATGACCTGGGGCACCTCCAGACCCTCCACATCTGGCACGACAACAGCGGGAAGGGAAATCGGGACTCCTGGTACCTGGAGAAGGTCGTTGTTCATGACCTCAACAATGACCTAAGGTAATGTGTCTTTCACTGCACTGTTATATTCGAAATGACTCTTGAACGGGAGTAAGTGTCACATATAAGGCCTACAGTGAACCTTTTGTTATAATCAGGGTCGTTACAGACGCTAACGGAAGGTGTCAGTATTACATAGATGGACCCCATTGCACCAAAGCCAAAACAGTGACACTCTTGCTATGTAACAACCCGTCCTTGGTGTTGAATAGCCTTTCCTCCTTTCTCTCTCCACCACAGTTATGCCTTCCTGTCACGGTGACGACTGTTGACCTATGTAACAGCCCGTCCTTGTTGCTGAATGACCTTGCATCCTTTTTCTTTTTCCACTACAGTTACATCTTCCTGTGTGTGACGACTGTTTAGCGATGTTACAATCTGTCCTTGGTGCTGAACGCCATTTTATCATTTCTTTCTCTATCACACCACAGTTACACCTTCCTGTGTGATGACTGTTTGATTAAAACTTAAAACCCATTCTTAGTACTGAATAACCGTTGCTTCTTTCTTTACTAACCACACCATACCACAGTTACACCTTCCTGTGTGATGACTGGCTCGCTGTGGACAGATCTGACGGTCTCGTCTACAGAACCATCCCCAGCGCATCAGAAACAGAACTCATGTCCTTCGGTCATCTCTTCATCTCTCAAACCAAGAGAAACTTTACCGACGGTCACCTCTGGCTGTCAACGGTGTCGAAGGGGATTTCAAGGAACTTCACTAGAGTACAACGTATGTTCACTTTAACTGCGGCATCTATATTCTGGATACATAAAGTTATAGCGTCCACCTGTTCAAAGGAATGAATGCTTCAATGCGTGTGCATTTTTCTTAGTTGAAAAAGTGCTATATTTTACTATTCAGAGTGAATTCAGTAAAGCAAACGAATGTTAAAGTATTGCATGTGATGTGCATAGGGGGGTGTACATAATCATTTTCGAATCTGATATAAGACACTGATCCGAATTGGCTATATAAAATACGTGCAAGCAGCAGTACGTACACGTCTGAACATGCAGTGCCTTTGGGAGAATAAGGATACAGAGCGCCATCAAGAAGTTTCAAAAGCCGTCTGTGCCCATGGCACTGAAACATTTGCCCCGTCCTCTTGCATGACTAATATGATGTGTTTGAACATGTTCAGGTCTTGGCTGCTGTATGTCCATCCTTTTCTGCACCATGATCGCGAACGCCATGTGGTACCAGTCGGAGGACAGAGTGGAGTCTCCCTCGGCCCTCACCATCGGACCAATCAGCTTCACCCTCCACCAGCTGTTCGTCAGCGTCATGAGTAGTCTGACCGTTCTCCCTGTTAATGTCGCCATCGTGCAGATCTTCAGGAAGACCGGGAACAAGCCAGACGGGGAGCAGGTGTTCGCTGAGGATCTAGGTAACTCTCTGCATACATAAACGCATATGCATATTGATCAATTCTTTTTTGCCCAGATTCAGAACTAGCGTAAGTCACTTATTTCTGAATGAAATAGACGATTATTTTGTGGAATTGTCTTTGAACATGAAATGATGCGAGTCTTAAAATCAACCGGCAGAAACCAGTGGTATTTGTTGACAGTCCAGAGTTGAAGCATTACTCTGAGACGACTTGGGTTCTCGAAACAAGTTTAAACTTCAAGATGACAGCTACTCTTCTTTAAACCATTTTGTAGAGAAAAAGTCGAGCAAGTCCCGAGGTGGAGGAGAGAAGATGCTGCCGTACTGGATGGTGTACGTGGGGTGGGTGCTGGTGTTCCTGTCCTGCTTCGTCTCCGCGTTCTTCACGATCCTGTACAGTCTACAGTGGGGCCCGGAGAAGGCCAACGACTGGCTCAAAAGCTTCTTCATGTCCTTCTTCATGTCGACGTTGATCATAGAGCCCATAAAGGTACATCCAACATAAAAGACAAGAAGGTCTATTACTGAATATATACCAATTATCTTATGTGCTAGTCCCTCATCTAGAAAATATTTATCAGTTTATCTGTCAACTACTTGTGAAGTTGACAAATGGTGTTTAACCTTTCAGAATTGTAAAAAAAATGCCCATATTGTGTTCAAGGTGATTCTCCTCGCTGCTGCACTGTCCATGCTGTGCAAAAAGCTGGTTGCCGCAGTTGAGACGACCGACAGTAGTAAAACGGTTCCCCCAGTTTCTGAAGAACACGAAGGTATCTTCCACAAAGCATCATTGATATCAACGCATATGCCATCAATTGGTGTCTTTGAAAAGTGGCTCGTCTTCCTTTATTGGATGTAGGTAATGCTTGGCTAAACTCATCAGTGACTCTTGCTTTCATAGCCGAATGTCAAACAAATGTGATAGATCATTGTATTTATTTTTGTCCTGGGGGGGGGGGGGTACAAAATAAAGTACAAGATTGTTAAGATTTACATTCAAATTTAATGTCCATGAAACAGCCGAGCGTTCGCTTGCTGCAAGAGAGCAGTGTAGGATGGGTCTCCCGAAAATCGACGTATCCATCCTGAAGAGAGCCTGGGAGTCCAGGCAGCGGCGGATGATAGTCAGCAAGACCCTGGCAGAGATTATGTCGTACTTACTGTACGTGGTCTTCATTCTGTGCGTGGCAAATGTGGGGTTCTCCAGTGCAGGCTACCACTTCCATAAGTCCGTCAGCACGACATTTGACAACAAGTTATTTAAAGTAAGTAAATCTGCCTTACTAATCATTGTGCCTTTCATCAAGGCAAAGTAAAAAAGCAGGTATTTCTGTTCAACATTGGAATGCATTCTTTTTCACATACTGGGGAAGGGAGTGGCGGTAACGAGCAGATAGGAAGAGACATTCAACAGACTGAGCTATTAGGGCATTTCATGATGTGATTCGGTGATGTCATCTCCAGGTTGGCAAAAGGTCTGACGTTCAGCAGTGGCTAGAGGAAACCGTGGTTCCGGGACTGTTCCCTGAAAAAGCACGAGTGCGCAGGAGCACCACGGCCAGCGGACACATACCGAACGTTGACGCCCATTTGTTTCGACTAACGGTACCGCACTTGAGACAACAGAGGATGTCAAGCAATGGTAAATTCATTAGTTTTGCTTAGGACAGTGGATTCTGCTTTTATCTTGCCTTGCAGTGTATCAAATCTTATATCTTACAATATATTCAAGGGCGCAAACGTTTCTTGGTTTACTGTCTTTGACGATGGGTATTTTCTTTGTTTTTGTTTTTGAAGGTAAAGATCATATGGCTGACTGGTATCCTTCAAGCAATGCCACAGAGCTGTCCCGTTTCCATGTTCCGTCAGCGTGGAACGTCTCCAAGGATCACGGGAAAAACTTCCTTCCATACGTTGGAAAAATGGGCGTATATGACGACAGCGGTTACTTCGCCCAGCTTGGAAACACGAAGGATCAGGCAATGGGCATCCTGTCCCACCTATTCAACAACAATTGGACTGACTCTCATACTCGGGCTGTCTTTGTGGAGTTTGCCTTGTTGAGTAACAACGTCAAACTTGTCTGTGTAGTAACGTACTTGATGGAATACACTCCAACTGGAGGAGTGTTCCCTTCTAGATGGATGTCTGTTTTTCAACTTCACGACTATGTTGGAGCACAAGGTGTCCTCATGGCGGCTGTGCAGCTGTGTTTTGCAGCTATTGTACTGATACAGACATTCAGAGAGATAAAGGCTGCGTTCCGACTTCGATGTGAATATTTCCTCCAGTTCTGGAACGTCGTTGAGGTCTTCAACCTGACGTTTTCATGGCTGGCGATCGCCATTGGTGTGACTAAAGTAGTCATTTCGGAGAGCACGTCATTCGGAGCTGAAGAACGACAGTCCGGTAAGGAAAACGAAGCAAACAAGAGTTCGGAGACCTCATTTCTCCGTGAACTATTCTGTTTATGCAAATGACTTACACATAATATATAATGTATGATTGGTCATAAACACCTTCAACAAACTTACACATGTCGCAATATTGATAGTCCTATTATTTACCATTCAGATGAATCATGGCGCTTTTGTATTGATTATGCAAATTATGAATTTATTTGCATAATTGGTATCTGTTGATGCTCCACTTGCCATTAACTACACGTTACATGTATTTGAGTCTTATGATTGAAAACACTGCAAAGATAGATTTTCCTCATTAGTTATGCAAATGAAGTCCCAATTAGCATTATTTGCCCTTCATTATGTACATCTCTGTCCAAGCTACATGCATACCAAATATCATGGAAATCCAATGTTCCTCTGTTCAGTTATTCTCCTTAGAAGATTTTCACAATAACGCCCCTGCAGTTCCAGAACAAGCTGCCAGGGGGCCCAAATCTACACCACTTCTTCATTACATCACAAGCTATCTGTCACAAAAAATCAAGACCATAGGTCAAAAGATAGAAAAAAATCAAGTTCTGCTGCGTATCAAGGTCACATACCAGGGGGCCCAAAATCGACCTTGAATTTTGGCTTCACAGCACCCGCCAACATACCAAATATCATCGTAATCCATCATATCAAGAAGTTCTTGAGTTATGCTGCTTACAGTAGTCCGGAAACACACACCCAAAACTATATCTCCAAAAGTGGACAAAAGTTTACAAATGTTTACAAATGTTTACAAACGTTTACAAACGTTTACAAAAGTTTACGAAAGTTTACAAAAGTTAACAAAAGTTTACAAATGTTTACAAATGTTTACAAAAGTTTACAAAAGTTTACAAAAGTTTACAAATGTTAACAAAAGTTTACAAAAGTTTACAAATGTTTACAAAAGTTTACAAACGTTTACAAAAGTTTACAAAAGTTTACAAAAGTTTACAAATGTTTACAAAAGTTTACAAAAGTTTACAAAAGTTTACAAATGTTTACAAATGTTTACAAAAGTTTACAAAAGTTTACAAAGTTTACAAATGTTAACAAAAGTTTACAAAAGTTTACAAAAGTTTACAAATGTTAACAAATGTTTACAAAAGTTTACAAAAGTTTACAAAGTTTACAAATGTTTACAAAAGTTTACAAAAGTTTACAAATGTTTACAAAAGTTAACAAATGTTTACAAAAGTTTACAAATGTTTACAAATGTTTACAAAAGTTTACAAATGTTTACAAATGTTTACAAAAGTTTACAAAAGTTAAAAGTTTACAAAAGTTTATAAATGTTTAAAAATGTTTACAAAAGTTTACAAATGTTTGCAAAAGTTTACAAAAGTTAACAAAGTTTACAAATGTTTACAAAAGTTTACAAAAGTTTACAAAAGTTTACAAATGTTTACAAAAGTTAACAAATGTTTACAAAAGTTAACAAATGTTTACAAAAGTTTACAAATGTTTACAAAAGTTTACAAAAGTTAAAAGTTTACAAAAGTTTACAAATGTTTACAAAAGTTTACAAAAGTTTACAATAGTTTACAAAAGTTTACAAAAGTTTACAAATGTTTACAAATGTTTACAAAAGTTTACAAAAGTTTACAAAAGTTTACAAATGTTAACAAATGTTTACAAAAGTTTACAAAAGTTTACAAAGTTTACAAAAGTTTACAAAAGTTAACAAAAGTTTACAATAGTTTACAAAAGTTTACAAATGTTTAAAAATGTTTACAAAAGTTTACAAAAGTTTACAAAAGTTTACAAATGTTTACAAATGTTTACAAAAGTTTACAAATGTTAACAAAAGTTTACAAATGTTTACAAATGTTTACAAAAGTTTACAAAAGTTTACAAACGTTTACAAAAGTTTACAAAAGTTTACAAAAGTTTACAATAGTTTACAAATGTTAACAAATGTTACAAAAGTTTACAAAAGTTTACAAAAGTTTACAAAAGTTTACAAAAGTTTACAAATGTTTACAAAAGTTTACAAAAGTTTACAAAGTTTACAAATGTTTACAAAAGTTTACAAATGTTAACAAATGTTAACAAAAGTTTACAAAAGTTTACAAAAGTTTACAAATGTTAACAAAAGGTTACAAATGTTTACAAATATTTACAAATGTTAACAAATGTTTACAAATGATGACAGGTCACCATTGCATTGGATGCCTGAGTTGCGCTGTGAAGAACAGCAAAATACCGTACTTTACCGTTGATGGTAGTACTGTTGATATATTATATACAGTGAAACATCATAGTACAGTTAAAATTTTTATGGTGAAAATTTTTAGCGATTCGGTCTTCTGTCGGCGTGCACGTATATGTAAATTCTGCAGTTGGTACATCATGCATTTCTGGGTGCCAACTTCACAACATGGTTGGAGAGGAATGGAAATGTGTTCCTGTTATAAAACTTTTCATCTGCTCAAGTCCCCCTCCCCCTTCACCTGCTATGCTCTACTTTAAAAGGCTACGGGTGTAAGAGCAGGTAAAAATGACTTACGAATTTGCATGATATATGCTTGGTCATAAACACCTTTATCTAACTTACACATGTTGCAATATTGAAAGTCCTATAATTTTCCAATTAAATGAATTATGGTGTTTTTTCATTAATTATGCAAATAAGGGAATTATTCGCATAATTGGTATCTGTTGATGCTCCACTTTCCATGAACTATATACGTTACATGTATTTGAGTCTGATGATGGAAAACACTGCAAATATAAATTTTCCTTATTAGCTATGCAAATTTAGTCACAATCAGCATAATTTGCACTTCATTATGTATATCTCTGTCTAAGCTACCTGCATAATAAGCATCATATTGCCAGTCCTATAGTTTTCCAATTAGATGAGATATGGTGTTTTGCATTAATTATGCAAATTACGAATTAATTTGCATAATTGGTATCTGTTGATGATCCGCTTTCCATAAACTACATACGTTACATGTATTTGAGTCTGATCTCTCATCTGATAATAGAAAACACTGCAAATATAGATTTTCCTCATTAGCTATGCAAATTAAGTCCAAATTAGCATAATTTGGATTTCATTGTGTGCATCTCTATCTAAGTTACCTGCATACTAAATGTCATGGAAATCCGTTGTTCCTTTGTTCAGTAATTCTCCTTAGAAGATTTTCACAAAAACGCCCCTGCAGTTCCAGAGGAAGATGCTAAGGGGCTCAAACCTACACCACTTCTTTATTACATCACAAGCTATCTGCCAACCAAAAATCAAGACCACAGCAAAAGATACAGGTCAAAAGAAACAAAAATTGAAGTTCCGCTGCAGTACCAAGGTTACATACCAGGGGCCCAAAATCGACCTTGACCTTCGGCTTTACAACACCCGTCCATGTACCAAATATCATCGTAATCCATCAAGAGGCTCTTGAGTTATGCTGACTGGAGTGGTGCGGAAACACAAACAGACAAACAAACAGACAGACAAACAGACACACCCAAAACAATATCTCATTTTTTCATGGAGATAATTATTTCATGGCTCATAATCATATACATGTGCATCTGCACAGCTATTATTTAGTAAAATGAATTGTTCCGTATGATACTTCTTTTACATATCACAAAGCTCTGACGATACATACGCATGGTGTGTCACCATTATCCCATCTCGATTAGGTGTATCTATAGGATGCTTTTACGACATGAAGGTATTGTCTTGGATGTACACGTGTGTATTGATAATGATTCCCACGTTCATATGCCCTCACAGACTCCGTCCATGAGACGCTTGTTCAGCTCGCCAGCATCTCGGCTCTGTTCACATGGGTGGCCGCTGCCGTTGCCTTCATCAACGTCATCAAGCTCATCAAGCTGCTGCGCTTCAACGCCATCATAGCCTCCTTCTCCCGCTGCCTGCGAATCATGTCCAAAGATCTCCTCACGTTCATGGCGATATACTTCATCGCTTTCCTCGCGTTCGTCCAGTTTGGATGGCTGGCGTTTGGGACGGAGCACAGCAACTTCAAGTCCTTCGCTGACTCGACAGAGAGTTCCTTTGTCATGTCGTTGGGCAACATCAATTCCGTGGTGTCTCTTTTGCGTAACAACAGCATGGCGCCCGTGTACCTCCTCCTCTTTGTCGTGACCATGATGTTCATTCTGCTGAATCTGCTCATCTCTGTCATCAACGAAGCCCTGGCGACCATGCGGGAAGTGAAGCTGTCACGTGAGCAAGCGGATATTGCTCAGGGGATGTGGGAGATGGCGTGGAGGATCACGGGGCGTCGTCGGGATGTCAAGGGTCAAAGTAAGTTCTTCTTGATGTGTTTTTTAAAAATGTCGATGTTCATCTATATGTATATGTATCTAGATAAAAAAAGTCGTTTTTGTGACCTACAATTTGTTTGTTTTACATTATTCTTCTATTTGTCCAGATCTGCTTGCATTTGAGGGAAAGGCTCCGGCAGTAGAACTGGATGACATCGTGACAGACATTGAAATGAAGGTTGAAGAACTCTACAGTGAATGGAAGACAATGAACGAGTTTCTTGGAGACAGTGCCCATAAGAAAGAGAATGCAATTGGAAAGGCAAAAGTAAAAGTTTAAGGAAGTTACATCCTAACTGCATTCTCCAGTGGACTGAAGTTTAATCATTGAATCTGAAAAATGTGAGAGCTTTGGTGTATTGAGAGTGTACTTTACTGTTCTCAACGCCGTCTATTGGTCAGTCGATAAGGATAGGTAACGTGTACGTTTCAATTATAAACTGTAATAGCAACTCACGTCGTGAAGGTAAGACATCCAGGTAATACGATTCACAATGCAAAGAGTACTCACAAGCAACTGGATACGTTTTGCGTCCACTATCTTTCGTCAGTGACAGATCTATTGTAGCAATTCATAACGAAGATAGATTAGATAAGACCAGCGATTTGTATTCAAGTTTGTGTGATTTGTAAGCGATTCAGAAATTTATATACATGTCGTGCATAACAGAAGAACATCTTGGAACAAATATTCAACAACCCAGTCTTAGTCAAAGCCAGAATAAACATAGGCCAGGTGTATGCACGATATTATGAAAGTAACTTTACTGTATAAGTAGTAAACCTTGAAAGTAGTAATATGGCAACCACTCGTATTATCTTTATTCGTATTCAGATACATAGTACAGATACATGGTACAGATACATAGTACAGATACAAATACAGATCGAGTATGGTGACCGTGTCAATTGACACGGTAGCCTTCGCGTGAATTTGTTTAAGGTGGATGACAGGTTGCGAATCTGAGACCCACACACTTTGGGCATCCGCCTTCTCCAGCGGCACCAATTCGAGGGAGACGTGCTGGTTCTGGTTGGGATGCTTGCAGCAAGCTGCCGGATGACTCTTACACTCGAGGTCCGCCTTGATAACGCCAGCCCGCCTGGCGCTGCTCTCGTCCGCCAGTTGAAGACATCTGCCGTTGGAGACTTGTCCCTCTAACTGAGGGGGGACATGCGTGTAAAGTGCCTTTCCCAAGGGCACAACGTCGGGGCGCAAGTTCGGACATGTCACTGGGCACCCCTGGGATTCGATCCCGGGTCCCATTGTTTGACAGCCACGAGTTCTACACTTGCGCCACACGACGCCTTGAAAGTAGTACCCACATGGTAAAAGTAGCTATGACTAAAGCCTACTGATATTCTGAGTACCTTTCGAGTTACATAGCATTTGCTGCAATGCTCCAATGATCAGTGCAAGACTGCATGTTTTATCTGTTATTTAGATGTTATACAAATAAATACATACATTGAAAGTTTGGACGTCTTTAGTCGTCACTAGTCATGTCTGTCTCACCGTCGTTCCCTTGGCACGAAGTACAATTGATGCGTATGAGAGATGAAGATGTTTTCTCTGTCATGTTGAACTTGACAAACTTACCATCAAAATACCAATCCAGTACATGTACATTGCTTACCTGTGTTGCTGTCCCTCGAAGTCTTCCTTCTCAGAGGTTAGCTCGTGTTGACATAACGTTGCATTCATTGTGTCCGGAATTCTATTTGGAATGGGAGGGGGGTGTACAAATAACGAAAAAAAAACTACCAACAGAAACAGTTACCTTGTTATAGTTCTGCTTGGTAAGCTGCTACTATATACCATACTTGACAGTAGCATGGAGTTCTTCAACGGAACATTTATGTCACGAAATGAGTCAACATTCTTCCATCTACAGCTCCAGGGTGTTCACAATATGCCGGGATATTTGAACGGAAAATTGAAGTATTGTCCACAGTGTCACCTAGCGGGATTCGTGAAAAGCTCCACGGCGCTAAACCTGAGACATAGCCCTGACCAATATGATTGGCTTGATCACTATCTCTTGCTTTCAGTGACTTTTGGCCCAGCAAGTTGCATGTCCGAGCTACCAGTTAGAAATATTAAAGGCGACGACCACGATACGATTCCAGTTTTAACGTTGTATTCATCTTTCCTGGTGATTCAAGGAGACAAACTTGTTAAACTTAAAAGGTATGCAATAGATGACTGACCGGCACATTAGACAGGTGTGGCTTCACCTGACGAAATCAGAACCTGTTTACAATTCCGCCCAGAGAAAAGAGTTCCAATCCCAAATCTTAATACAAATCTGACAGAAAATTATCTCTCGTCGATATGATATCTGTTAAAACCTAGATACGCTAACACTTTGTGCACGAAAATACGACCAAAATTTGAAATGACGTTTTCAAACTGAACATCGGCGTATTGATATGTTGCTTAACGAAGTCCTTTGGCCCAGCTTGGGAGTACATAAAGAAGCGTATTTCAAAATTTGTCAGTTGGAAGTTCACTTTTGCTGTCCTTGGTCGCAGGCTTTCTTCTACTTCGTTCAAAAGGTGAGAATGTGCTTTTAATGTCGTGAATTTGTAAAATTTATTGTAGTCATTCAAGAAGGAGTCTTCTTCCTTTAACTCTTATACAGTAGAAATATAAATACGGCGATAGTCTATTTCGCCGCGTGGTGTCATAGCCTTAGTACTTGGTACTTCGTCGGTAACTTAGCTTTCTTATTGTAGACGTAGAGTGTTTTCCACCTTGTGTTGTTCTCAAAGTCACGATATATACCTTCATGAAATTTGCAGTATCTGAGCGCCAACTACAGCAAAATGTCTGACGAGGAGCTTGGTTCGGCATCGGGTTCAGAGTCTGCCGAGGAGAGCAGTGGGCCCGAGGCGGCGGTCGCCACCGCTGGAGCCGCAGGGAGAGCCGCCAGGCCGCCTTCCAACCACCCCACCACTCTCGACATGGTCGTAGAAGCTATCGAGGTGCGTATCTTATCTTATTGTTGAAATTGTAATTTTTTCCCAAATGGCCAAAGCATTATAAGCACCACAACCACACTTTACTGTACGTCGTTGTAGCAATTGTAGCTTCCATTGAGTTCGTACTCTGTTTCGCACTATTATTTCCTGCCCTGAAGATGCCACTAAAAACTCGTTTTTCTTCCCCAGGCTCTCGGCGACTCCAAGGGCGCGTCCGTGCAGGCCATCAAGCAGTGGATCCCCGCCCGCTACCCCACCGTGGACCCGGCCCGCCTCGGCTCCCTGGTCAAGAAGGCGCTGGCGAAGGGGCTGGAAACCGGCAGGTCAGGAAAACTTTGATAACAGAGAAACCATTTTACTGTAAATATTTAAAGCCATCTTATTGCGAGATAGGCCAATCTCATATCGGGCTGTATTACACGTGTCAGTCTTCATTTGCGTGAACATGTCTGGTTCCTACGAATTTTACTAATGGTTACTATAATTGTGTTCCAGGCTCGTCCGTCCCAAGAAATCTGAGGGAATGACCGGAGCTACAGGACGGTTCAAAGTGGGAAAACCGCCCAAACCAGAGAAGAAACCAGCTAAAAAGAAGCCTGCAGCGAAGAAAGCAAAGCCGAAGAAGGCAGTCGACTTCGAAAATGGCGACGCATCCTCCGAATCGTCCCCGGAAGAAAATGGCGTGTACGATTACCCGGATGAAGAAAGCGAGGAGGAAGAAGACTCTCCCCCATCGCCTCCGCCCAAGAAAAAGGCCGTTTCCAAGGCCAAGAAACCTGCTACGAAGACGAAGAAGTCTCCCAAGGAAAAGGAACCGGCCAAGAAGACCAAGGCCGCAGCAGAAAAGACTAAGAAAGCGGCGAAGGAACCGAAGGAAAACGGCACTTCCAAACCCAAATCCAAGACAAAAGCAGCGGCGAAAAAAGAAGCGACCAAAGACGTAAAAAAGTCTCCCAAGAAAACTGCTGCCAAGCCTAGAGGAAGACCCAAGAAGGTAGTGGCGGAGTCAGACTAGCAGGCTGCTGTGATGACGTCAAACAAAAGACTAACGAAATGACGTCACACTTCGACATGCCATAGACTCTTAGTAGCTTTTATATATATCAAAAACATGGCCGTTTTAACGAGTTTGCGAATTTGAACTTGTCAACTGAACTTTTCCCCTTCAGGTCTTTAGTTTCTTCTTGTAATATAGTATGTGAAAAGGTGATGAATTTCATGTATTGATTGTTAGTAAATTTGTAGGATCGCGAGCGTCTAATTATCTATGTATTATCCTTATATTAAATAAATGAAGTTTTAAGTACCACAGTCTGTTGTCTGACTTTGTGTGAAAGATCCATTAATGAATTTGCCAAAACTATCTAAAGCAGTCAAGTGCTATTTCAGTAACCTAGACAGGAAAATGAAGTGTCAGTAGATCTACAATATAACAGTTGTAAAACAAATCCTATTTCGTAGATGTAGGTTTAATCTTAATTTAACATTAAACACTCAGAAGTAGCTGTTTGGCACCCAAATCACTATCGGTTATGCAGCAGGTATGATCAAAATATTTTGTCATTCAAGTTATACATTTGCTTTTCCATCGTACATATCATCTTTGCTAAAAAGCAATTGTTAAGGATCATCAAATATTTTAGAACATAACATTACATATATTAGCACATGAAACCTACTGTCCAACACCATAATTTGATCTAGAACAGTTCTCTATACTTAAATTCCAAGCAAATCAACGGTGGCAGGCAGTATCCATGGGCCGAAACAATATCCACTTACCACCGGGTATCTGTGGCTACGGATCTTGTTCTGGCCCATGTATATTGCCTACCTCTGGTAGATCTGCTTGGAGGTTACTCTATACTGCCTAGTACTCAATCTCTACATTCTTTTTACCTCCATAAATGTAGGTGTACTTTCGAAAAGGTACATTTTGCAAGGTAGGCATGTCATAAATACTAATTGTCCATGAAATACGGACATACGTGACTTTATAATACAAGGCCTGATGCCACAACCACACTGCCTTACACACAATAATGAGTCCGCAACACATGAGTTAACTATACATCAGAAAGTTATGTTCTTTAATGTGGAAAAATGCAGATTGCTGAGTTGAATTACCCTGACTCTAAACTCTCTATACAGTGGAGCGTATCAATAACTTAAACATTGACATTATTACTATTCAAATACACGTAGGTTGTCCAAAATAGATTCACTTTTGTTAAGCCTGTTTCACACTGTGCTGCCTGTTTTAATTGCTCTTGAAAATAATGTGCTACACTGTTCTTTTCTTGTGCTATCTATGTTCAACAGAGCGGCATCTTTTAGTGTGAACGTTTTGTCTGTCGTTTGACCATTTGTAGCTATTTGTTGGAAAAAAATCACTAATAGCGCAACAGTTCAGATGTTTAGACAAAAAAAGGTCCGGTTGTTCTATGTCTTAGGGAAGATAACTCCTTTGAAATCTTCCCTTATTATCAGAGGTTAAATTTCAAGATAGCTGAGAGACGAAAAATTGCTTCTAATTTATACCAACCCCGCACAATTGTCCCTAATTACAATTTGTATGACTAGATTCACTAGAATCAAATTGCCTTACATTTGAATGGACAATTTGGAGATGTGTTGCCTTACAACTGTCACTAACTGGGAATCTGGAAACAAATTATAAGCAGTAGTCTTTAATACATGAACTGACTCTACACAAGACTATGTAACTATTGTAAGCTGTATAAAGCTCTACAATTTAAAGTCTAGCTCAATTTCAGATTAATTAAGGAAGAACATGCTGAATGTTTACTTACACACAAATAAAACCTACAGGATAAACTGTTAAAAAGATAAATTTCCATCCGTGCTACAGACCGGTGAATGATGACCCTTCAATGTCAAACACAAAAATATGATGACTTTGATACTCTGAACTCTTGCTATGAGCCCTTTCAATGTTTATCATGTCAACTAGGGTGGATCAGATGATCAAATAAAATCACAACGGAAAGAAAAATAAATCATTTATGAAATACAACTTTCTACTTCTTCATGGAACATACACACTTATCTACAACATTCCCCCCTCTCACACTGTGCATGAAAGCTTCTTTATACAAAAAATTGGCTCATCAAACTTTTCTCCTAGGTTCATCAGTAGAAAAATGCTCAATAAAGGCTCCGATCTAGACGACTTGCAGAGATTAACTAACTTTTGCATGTGGTTATCCTAACATGGTTCTATCATCATTCAATGAACTGATAATTTACCAGCCTATCCACAATTGCAGGTTACTACTAATCATGTCTACATTTGCGACCATCTACGATGCACCATTCGAAGATTGCATATTACATGGACAAAAACTTTCACTCCTAACTCCTTTTGACAAGACTATGTAACTTTCATGCGAGAAGGTAGTCCTTGCACCCTGATATTAAGGCATTATTTTAATATCGTGACAAAAAATTTCAGTGTTTAGCAGCAGAGGATCATATTATTACGCTCAAAGTGACACCTTTGAGCACTGAACACTGTAGTACACACATAGGTTGCTAGGAGTTTGATGTAACATCCATCAAAGTCTACCAAAGGTATGACAATTTGCCCCCTTTTTTCCATTCTGTAGGAGGGCTGCGTGATTGCAACTGTACAAATATCGTACATTGATTCCTGAAAAGGTTAATAAATAATAGGAGATTTCAATTGGTGGAGATGCATGCTATTGCAATGACCGGACTGAAGGAAAGAAACAAATCTAACTCGAGGAAAATCAACAGAAGAAAATTTGTTGCAACCTTGATTCTGGAAAGGGATTTTTCTTCATCTGTTAATTGAATGTATCTTTACGGTCCCATGATGCTTTGTAACTGTTCGAAAGGTAGAAGTGTGTGAACAAAGATTTTGCAAAGCACCATGGGACCGTAAAATAAGGTAAAAAGAATATTTTTGTTTTCACACTTTTCCAAGATTTCTTGTGTTTTCCCTCTTTCCACAAGAGCAACAGCATGCATCAGGGGGAGTGCGATACTTTGCGGACGTGTTCCGGCAGCGCCGGTTCATGTCAGTCGCAGGTGGTCCGGTCTGGTGGTGGGGACGGGGTACGCTGTGGCCGTGTGAGCGACGCTGGTTGTTGGCATGGCGATACTGGACGTCTTGGCGGTGTGGAATGGCAGGTCTCCGTTGCCCATGCTTACGTCCATGGGCTCCACGTCGTTGGAGTTTGAGGCTTGGTTTCCGTCCGAGAAGGGAAACTTGGTTGGGCTGCAGGACAGGATATTCAGTTAAACATCATCCCACACATAAATGTAAGTGAACACACTATGCATTGGGTAAAACTTAAAGCCTATGAAACTTTTATATCTAACTACAGCAATTCTTGTGTCACAAAGCTAACTTCTTGAGTTGGTGACTCACTACAAATCACCCGGATGGAGGCCTGGCGAACCTCCGTCTCGTATCAGCCATACGGTGATTGACACCATTCACCCGGACGGGCTCCCTTGGAAATCAGTTACATAGTTAACTGAAGGGACCAAAGATTAATAATAATAATAGTAGTAACACTTCTACCATATTCTGTACATTTCTTTCTTACAATAAGAGAACATCACAAACCTGAGGACACCGCCTCTGCTGACAGGGCTGCCCATCAGGCCCCACTTGCGGGGAGATCTGGGCTTGTGTCCGCCCATTCTCATCATGTGATCCAGGAGGGAGGGGGCGACGTATGTGAAGCCCTGGAACACTTGATTGGCACTTTCACTGAGCATGGAATCGTCGGGACTGTCCACCGGTGTTTGTTTGGTAAACTTTGTGTCAAACTGACTCACGTCTTCGTCACTCACCTACACAAGACAGGAAGTATCAAACTTTTGAAATCATTTTCATCAGCAAGCCATGTCTAAAGTTTCATGCATACTATCAATGGTTCATACAGCTGTACAAGAAAAAATAATTTTTGTATTAAATCCATTATCAATAAACCTAAATCAAGTTTCGAAAGAAGGGCTAAAATCAGTTCATATAAACTCTCTGTACTTTAAATATCAAATCTGTCTGAATTTGGAAGAGTTCATTGCTATAGAAGGTCGTTATAGGAAATCATGGTTAATACTCACTATTTCAGGTTTGTAGGGAGGTTCCACCTTTCTCTGGAGTAGGTCATCCCAGTTGATTTGACGGAAGAATGCATGGTTCTGGGATGGAAAAATAACAACATTCAAGTTATTCAGGTTCCTTCTCTTACAAAGATAGCGATTTCCTTAGTAGGGTTTCTATGAGACATCATATACACCTTATGCTGTGAGAAGGACATCTCTTTTTAAAGAGGAGTATTCAAGTTTATATTACAACAAGAAGACAGTAAGGATAATGATGATGATGGTGATGATGAAGTAGGACAATGTGTACCTTGATAGGCTCTGCATCCTCCGGACCAGTCCCCAGTCTGACGGGCACATGTCTCTTCAACAACTATAAGAAGAGAAAGAGATCCATCACTGATAGTGCACAGAATATTTTCTCTCTCACGACTAAAACATGTGTTCTACTTTAGTCACAATGAAAACTAACCCTGACATCTACAACTGTGTCTTCTTTGTTAGCACTCTTTTTAAAAAACCTATTGTGCCGCAATTTCTATTCTCATTTTGTCTTCAGTGTCTTGACAGATTGACACCCAAAACGACAAAACCTTACCTTCTTGAGGATATCCTTGGCTTCAGGTGTGAGGTAAGGAGGGAGATTCAACTTCCCCTTGAGGATCTTGTCAATTGTTTTCTTCCTGTTGTCTGCTGTGAAGGGCGGCTGAGAAAAAAAAAAAAAGATACAAAGTAGTTAACGATCTATTTGTGCTGGTTTTCTACAAGACTTTCTGAAAGATGATGCAAAATTAATGTTTCCATTGCAAAACTACATTTCTTTCCTAGTCAAACAAGAAACAGTACTTACAGCTCCTGTTAACATGTCATACATAAGTGCTCCCAGACTCCACCAGTCCACAGCCTTCCCATGGCCACTCCTGGTCAGGATCTCTGGGGCCCTGCGAACAATGGGTAACTTATTGGTATGTAAAGCTACTAATGTATTCGTTTTGCACTAATTCTTTATTAGCTTTGAAACAACTGGATGTTCTTTAGAAACAGTTGAATCTACAGGAACTATAAAATAAACATTCAGCCTTTCTTAAGAACATAGCCATATCAAGCTTCTAACTAAAGCCCTAATGGTGTCATACATACAGGAGATAAAATATTCTAAAATCTTACACGTAACAAGCTCTGTATAAATGAAATAAGCTATTTTCTCTGCAAGTTTTCTCTTTTATACTTAGTTATATTCAAGCAAGTTGGCCTACACAGCGCAACAGCTTCAAACTAAAGCTGTCCCTTGTCTGAATTAAAATTAGGGATAGTAACAACAAGAGAGATGAAACTTACATGTACTCAATGGTTCCACAGAAGGTGTGAGTCATCTGGGTGCCGTAGATGGACTCTTTACACAGCCCGAAGTCGGTGAGTTTGACGTGACCTCGCTGGTCCAGAAGGATGTTTTCTGGCTTGAGGTCGCGGTAGATGATCCCCTCACTGTGCAGATGGGCCAGGGCGAGGCTGATCTCAGCCAGGTAGAAACTATGGAGAAACGAAAACAATCAGTCATCAGACACACTCCCTAATATACCAAGTCCTAGCTGTCTATCAACTTTAGCACTTCAACCAATAACAGAGAGGATGCATGCTGATCAAATCTTTGCATTTATAAGTTGTGATTTACAGCTCTATGCATTGGACAGGTACAATGAACAACAGTAATGGACAGAGAGTGTTTCAGTCTTTATAGAAAGACTGCTACAACTAAGGAGGCAACATGCCTATTGAAGCACTTCCAATAACTTACAAGTTCAGCCAAGACTTTAGTGGGTTAGACTTTAGTACAGAACAAGAGTGAACTCTAGACTAAAATATATAATGTTGACAGCAGTGTATCTTTTATTTATTTTATTTATTTATTTATTTTGATTTACCACATTTTGTGGAAGGATTGACATAACAGGTGACTATCACCTTTTCAAGATGTCATCCAAGACCGGACTGTAAGATTTGGACCATCGCACACCGGGGCATGCCCCTACTCTTTTTCGAAAGGTGTGGTGGGTTCTTTAACGTGCGCGGGGTGTTGCTCTCCCCAAACACGGGACCTCCATTTAACGTCCTATCCGAGGGACGTCCCTAACCCTAGATGAGCTAGGTACTCATTTACACCTGAGTGAAGTGAGGAAAGTCGTGTTAAGTGCCTTTCCCAAGGGCACAACGTCGGGGCGCAAGTTCGGACATGTCTCTGGGCGCACCTGGGATTAGATCCCGGGACCCATTGTTTGACAGCCGCGTGCTCTACAGTTGCGCCACACGACGCCACTTGTGTCGTGTCTTCTGTACAACTCACCAGGCTGTGTCCTCCATGAAGATTCCCTCTCTTTCCAGCTGCATGAAAAGCTCTCCTCCTAAAGAAGATAGGAAAAAGCATTTCTATGTTTGTTTCCTATTGGTATCATGCTGAAGCATGCATGTAATAATCATAGATATCACAAGAACACCATAAAAAAGGAGATTGAAAAAGAATGAGAAGGTTGGAAAAGAATAAAAAATCAGTTCTCAACATCGTCAATTGTAGTTTATCACATTCTGATATTCTAAAGAGTTGAACTTACCACTGAGGTACTCCAGGATGAGGTACAGTTTACCATTAGTCTGGAAGGCGTACTGGAGATCTACAATAAACGGGTGCTGCAGAGGGAGACAGAGACTTCAATCAGTACAGAAAATTGTACAAATTGTACTGTAACAGCAATACACATAGTTCCCAAACCACTGATGCCATGATTTAAAGTTTTGAACTGTGAAAGTTAGAAAGAAATAAGTCCATATAATGGAAAGATATTTCAACTGAAAAATTGTTAATAAAAGACATACCTTGACTGCTTCCAGAATATTTCTCTCAGCTTTGGTGTGTGCTGTGTCCTTCTGATTTCTGACTATGCTGGCCTGAAACAACACACCACAATACACGTTATCATAACACAGACATGACAAAAACAAACTTTAATACAACTGTTAAAGCACCATACATAAGGATTTGACCATTTTTTGGAAGACAAAGGTACAAATGTAAAAGCCTTAAGACTCACCTTTTTCAGGACTTTCATGGCAAAGATATTGCCTTGGTTGTTGCCTTGTGTTTTCTTGACTTGAAAGACCTTCCCGTAACCGCCCTTCCCAAGAACCTTCAGTAACTGGAAGTGTTCCGGGCCAACCTTCTCCTGGTATCTGTTCACTGTACCCTCGTGGATGTCCACTGTCTCTAGGTCATCAGTTCTGTAGCAAGGACAATAACCAAAAAACTATTTTAGTCAACACTTCAGAAACCTTCCAAGCTGTACTATACAGTTATGCAGAGTGGTAACAGGGGCACGCGCCCTAATGCTGTACCCCCAGGGGTAGTGGTGCGTACCTAGACCCTGGACCTGTTCCGGACCCGTTCGTAACCTTTAGGTTCAAGTCCCAAAAATCCTAAACATCTGGAATTAAGTCCGAACTTGAAAAAAAAATCTCTCGCTTTTACAGTCCTTTTTGATTTAAACCATCTTAAAGCTTCCTTAGCTCGTGAAATTTGCACTGGAAATATTTGAAAACATTGCTGTTTTTTGTTTATAACTGAACTTCTGCATTAATTACTGAAGCATATAATTCCGCATATTATAGTTTGCAAATTGCATGTAAAATTTATGCCAATATGCAATTTTACATGAAACAGGGAAAAAAAATATTCATAGCACACATATTCAAGTCCGAACCTGAACCTAAACCTCTGGACTTGAGTCCAAACCTAAACCTAAACTCGGGTTTAGGTACGCATCACTACCCAGGGGGCAGATTCTCTGACTGATAAACATAAAATTCAGATTGGCCAGGAACACTAAGTATAGTCACAGTTAACTTGTCTGACATTTATTCCCCCCCCCAAGAAGCCTCTGTGACCTGTTTGACAATTATTTCCCCCTCAAGAACTATTTTTCTTTTCTTTTCATTACATACAAAGAAAATAAGGAAAACACTTATTGTTATCTTCTTAATATTATTAATTGTCACCTCATTTAGTTGAAGACTACATGACATACTTGTTTCAGAATTTCTAGAGGGCAAATCACAAGCTAACAAGATCATAACATAGACAGCCTGTCCACCATATGAGATGAAATGAAATCAATTACCATAATTAATGCAATTACAGAAATGGATTAGCATTAAAGCATAATTGATTATTTTAATATACTCCAAGAAGTAGGTAATCTTTGGGATATTAATAGCCAATGAAGGCAACAATAAGATGCAAATTGCGCTCATTTTAGGCCATATTCCAACCTATAGAATAAGGCACAGAACTTTCAATAGACCAGAAATAATGGCAAAGATGAAGACACGAACTCAGTGAGCCTGAATATAAATCATAAACTTACTTCAATATTAAAGTCTGGGTGACCCTTTAATAATATATCAATCATGATCCTTACCTGTAAATATGCATGTATACACGTATCTTTAACTCCAAAACAGCTCAAACAAAGAGCCTAACGTAGAAACTAACGTGGACTTTGGTCTTTCATTGTCTTATCAACGACAGATTAACATTTTTCACCATGTCTGCTCTGAATACACAGAATTTGTCCATTTTGGGTTCTTTTTGATTGAATTTGAAATACATCAGAAATACATTTGTACCAACCACACTAATCTGATAGCAAACTTTTGCATGACTAGTTCTAGTGACTTATATACTAAATTTTCTTAGCTCAGATAAAGATTAAATCTAACATCCCAAATATATGTATGGTCAAGCAAATGTAATTTTCAAAATTGGCAAGTCATATCCTTATCAACATTAAAGATGGAGTCAGGACATTGGTACCTTAACAGTTCCTAATTCTAGCATTTAGCCTGAATTCAGACTGGTGAATTCTGTAAATACAGAAATGTTTGTGGTGGCTTTATGTTCGCATCGGCCATTTCACAGCGAACTCAAATTCAAAACCACCGCGAATACTGTAGCAGTATGTGACTATAGCGCTGCTGCAAAGTTAAAACCACTGCAAACACTCCATTTTCCCCTTAGCACAAAATAATACCACGGGAACTTAAGTGCATTTACAGTATTCGGACCGTCAGACAGGTGTTGCTCTTGTCTACCTGTCCCACAGAACAGGTAAGAACAGTTCCCACTTAACAGGTGAGTCAGAGAACAATGGGAAAATACCTTACCTGGAGAGGAAACCTCCTGATCCCCCGGAACAGTCCAGGAACTGGTCCTGTGGGCAGAAGAGAACAGAAACATTTAGAGAACCGAAACATGGACACACAAAATAATCATAGGTCCTCACATACTGTAAATGCAGAAATTTATGCGGTGGTTTTATGTTTGACCATGTCTCCGCGAACTTAAAACCAACGCGAACATTCTTGTCCAATACTGAAGCAGTACATGTATGTGACTACAGCGCTGCCGTTAACTTAAAACCACCGCAAACACTCCATTTACGCCTTAGCGCGAAATAAAAACCATGCAAACTTAAATGCATTTACAGTACTACGATTGGACCTTAAATTTTATTTTGATCGCCATTTTTAAATATTCAGTAGATTGAGACCCAGTGGTTTGATAAGTTTCATTTGATAAGCACCTGATAAAGCCTATCTAAAGGTACACTTGCAAATTGCTGGGTTTTTACAGTATGCTAAAGGTCATGTTTGATATCATTATGGCAAGACATATGCACACAACCTTGGGGGTCATCTCCCAAATAAACGTACCCCCCGGAATAAACATACCCCCTGGACAAATCTTCAAAATCTAATAAATGTACCCCCCGGAATAAACATACCCCCAGGAAATTTTCAGATAAACTGTGTCCATGCTACTTCTGTCCGAGGGAAAAATGGTAAGCAGGTAGCTGTAGGTTCTCTTGATTCATTTATGCCTGTCTAAGGACCATATAATTAAACACAGAATAACTGTACACATCTTGCTCAAATTGTAATCTTCCTTGCCACTTCAAAAAAGATATAGTAGTCATGTTGAAAAATTGGGTCAACATTTAGACCATGAACAGAAAATAACAATATCCTGAAGATATGGTCATCACAGGTAAAGTTCTTCACTTATTTGTAAAAGCCATAGAGAAAAGGAAGAATTATGACAATGTATATGATGTAACTTTTTTCTTTCCCAACTTGCCATTTATCTTCTATGCATAGAAACATGGATTTGTAAACATAACATGCCACAAACTATTGTGTTGTGTCAAGGACATAATCATATAATATCAAGGACAATATCATATAATGTTCTGGTTTTTGTTGTTGCAATCCAAAGAATTTGAAATTCAGACCTTACTCTTGTAAGTAGAAAAAAACATCCTTTTTGAGAAACTAAATTGTCAACAAATTTGTAAGAAACCTCAGGCTTACGATGTTGCCACATTTTAACAACAGGGTTCTCATGTTACACATGAAAGAGTGAGCCAGACAGTAGCCGACGCCGAAGACAGAAAGGGGCGGGGCTAACAAAGCAACATCGATGTTCTTAGAAAACTGCAACATTCTTTCTGTAGAGGGGTGATCTTTTTAAAGCATTTTTAAGTGATAATAACGGTGACTAGATTGCAATTCAATTTTATGTATAGACTTTAATATTGAAAGTTTCTTTGTTTAAATGCAAAACATATTTCTGACTAAGGCAAAGAAGTTTTATTTGTAGATCAAAAAGAGTTGTTTCCCCTTCTTCGACGTGAGCTCTTCCATGACAAAACTTGCCCACCAGAGTCACGTCCTGCGTTACTGTCACAGTGGCGATTTTCCAAGCGCTAAGTTTTCCTGTTTGTGGTAGGATTGAAATGTTTTGATATATTCTGAAAGACATTATACAATTTTGTATGCTAAGACACAGATTTTTCGTGGTGTTGTTTTATATTTTCATTTTGGGAAAGACTGTATCTCACGTGAGTAGAGAATTAAATGTTACTGTGCGCCGCTGGCATGTTTCTTTTCTGATCAGCGTGCTTTGGTTTACGATGTAAACAGAGACTGTCAAAGTTGTTTATGAAACAAGAATTAGGCTCTCTTTACATTATACTTTTGCCGTCAGCGCCACTGGCGTCAGCGCCACTGGCGACAGCGGGAACCGCGTGTAAAGACAATTCCCGTCGACGTAGTCCCGCTGTCAACAAATTTTCTCCCGTCAGCTTCGAAGCCGTCGCCCGTCAGCACAGCGGGAGTCCCCGTCAACTTCAAACTCCGTCTAAAGAGAATACGTCGGGCTCGCGTCAGCGGCAGTCAGGGTTTCGGCGATTAGCATAAAGCACGCGATGATCAGCATACTGTAAGTCTACTTAGATCCCCGGTATATATATAGAGAGAGAGATTCGCGGATCCGCGGCGACTTTTGTGCCGTGCATTCATTTCCCCGCGGATATATTTATCGTACTTGTGCCCCCCTCCCCACATTTACGAGTGATGAGCATGGAATATCTACACATAAACAAGGCTTTGCATTGTAGTTTAATACGGGCGGGAAGACGCCGTCTACCGTTGTACAATCATACAATTTTGTTTCTTGCTTTTGTTATGCTTACGCCCGATACTTTCTACAAGATGGCGAAATGCAAGCACCGCAGGTGTCTGTCAGATTTCCGGGCGGTGTGTCTAGAGACGTCGCGACAGCGGCCTCCCGACAGCGGGAAATTTCGCCGCTGACGCGAAAAACGTAATGTAAACTGCGCCTTACATTTCAAAACGTCAGTGTGGCGTCTTATTTTCTCCCAATAACAACTTTGACTTTGTAGTGTCCATAGAGATCGACCGATACGTTACTAGTTCCGCCAGGATTTCACAAAGGCCGGGTCATAGCGGCCTCTGTAGTTGCCGGGATATCAACGCCGCTTGGTCGAAAAATAGAGAATTATGAGCAAAAATGCCGGGGAAATATGGGCAGGAAAACCCAAACTTTAAATTTTAAGGGGATCCCAGGTTAGTAAAACTCTGATTTAAAAAAAAAAACAATAAACGTACCGTCCAAAATAAGAACGTACTGGGTGGATTTTGGGGCTGAAAAAAATAAACGTACCGGTACGTTTATTTGGGAGATGAGAGTACTTGTTAGTTTGCAAGGTTCCCGATTTTAAGTACCACAATGAACAATGAACAACTCAGCAAATCTTGGATTCATATTGGACGGCGGCTTTCAAGGATGGGGACTAAAATATGAAACAGTGACAAGAGGAGGTGCTACAAGCCATAGTACTAGTATTTGGCACATCTTTACCAACATATGGCAAATTGGTTATTACATTATTACATTGCCGGACACAGTAAATTTAATCACAGTAATTAGAAGGACACGGGCTTAAACAGTCGGGAAGCAGAGGCTAGGGCAAGGGACAGGACTACATGGAGGATCCTCCTGGAAAGCAAGGGGCTAGCCTCTGGCCTGAGCACATAGGCAGGCAGGCATTAGAAGTCTACCATTAGTTTACTGTACATTTGCATTTTTTTGCTGCCTGAATCATGACCTAAAACTGTCCCCTAGAGTTTGTAGTAAGGAGGATGAGCAGTGACAGGGCACCAGAAACACAACAGTCAACTTAGGGTCATCCCGAGGAAACACAGCTATCCTCTACATGTTTGACAGAGCAAAGATATTGGATTCAGTTGAACTGAAAAGGATACACTAATTTCATTGGTTTCATGGAGACCTTTGTGTTTCAGACTGCCATGAGTGTTATCTTCAATACATACGCATTTTGCTTTGTCAAAATTTTTAAACCTCAGCAGCTTTCCCTGCCAAGGCAGTCTTTTGGTACCAAATTTGCACGACTTAACAGGGTTAGCTAGTATTTTCAATGGGAAGGAACCCTTTGAACTTAAAATCAATATTCTCCATGGAGACATTGATGGAAAACTGCTTTGAGGTAGCCTTTGCATAACCTTTATGTTCCAAATTTACATGCTTCACATGCATCCGGTGACAAATGCTAAGCCAACAGTAAGTAATAACTGGGGCGGGCAATCTCATTGGTATTACTAATAATTAGGGTGGGGCAAGGGTGAGACAAGAGTAAATCAGGTGAGAGACACATGGTCTTACAGGTGCGGCTTCCTAACAGCCTAAGGGTTGCCTTTGTTACAAACCTTCTGTATCTACATAATACAACAATGAGTGCTAACTTCCAGTGCTTGCCTTAATGGACATAAATGGATCAGATTCTAATTTGCATAATTAATGAGGCAACTTTAAAAATCCGCTTTGTTCCATGATATGACAATTCAAATTGTAACTTAGGAAGAAAGGACTGTTGATAGATAGAAAATATGCAAATGTGGGCCTTATTTGCATACTTAATGAGTAACTTCTATCATTCCACACTGGCAAAAGACGGCAATTTCATACATTCAATCCTTTTTTGTGGCATCGGGACGTTATGTGAATGTGAACATCGTTGAATCAAATTATGCTAATAAGGGCCTCATTTGCATAATTGATGATAAATTTGTTAAGCTCATACTTTGGACATGTTATATTTTAAGACAATCAACTGGTATGATTTATGATTGATGAGAAACACTCCTAATACGTCAGTCATAAAGGTTAAAATCATTTGGCGAAGGTATGAGGTCGTGGAACTCTAGTGTTCTTTCTGTTATTGTCTTTTTTATCATTAAGTGGGATAGTGTTACTATATAGTGTATACATAAGAGTTATCAAGCTCCTTGTAGGACTGTGTTTTGCTTTTCAGTGTTCATATAACAGTCTATATATAGCAAACTGTAAACGTACATGTACAGGAAATATCATTACTGCCATACTGGTCTCCTAAATTTGCCACCTTGCTGAACAAGTTGACAAATTTAGGATACCAGTACAATCTACATAAAATATTTGTAATATACACTTACTGTTCAACATGTATACACTGTTATACAAACTTGACAAGCTGGCTTCTGTCAAATTTCTAATTTCCAGCTATTGTACAAATTGTTCAAAAATAAAAATACTGGTCTGTTTGTGGAAGACTGCGGACCAATCAGATTGTTGGTTGAGTGCAACCTAAGGCTGTGGACCAATCAAATCGACCAGCATAACCAGCACGTATTCTGACTGCCAGCCATCCACCATTGGGGAAAATTTTAGCATGATTTTTAGGTTACCTGAACTGGTGCAGGTATGCACATAAAAGTATTCAAGGATTTCAAGCCCTGGAAAGAGAAGCTAGGCAGTCAGAAACATTACAATCTTCCACCCTAATATTTGCTTGGAGATTATTAAACTGTTATGGATTGTTATGTCATACATATGGGGTCCACTCCTGGGCATAAAAACCTGCTTACATCATAATTTCATAAAAGACAACTTACAAATTATGTAATAATAATAATAATAATAATAGTCTTTATTGCATTTTCCTGCCCAGCAGGGCTAAATGCACAGAGGACCACATGTCAATAACAATACAGTGTCAAGCACAATGTGGAAGTATTCTAATCATGCCTTGTGGGACATCAGCTTAATAAGATGGCATTGTGGCACAAACAAAAGACAATACTGGGACAAAGATGTGAATTCAATATGGAGCATATTAGACAATGCAAATGAATACTTGTGAGGAACATGTGTAATCTCATTGTGTTGCTATGCCTTCGCTAAACTTTTGAATCTTTGAAAAGGCATATAATGCCAGCAAATGAAAGTTATTGTTGGTTATAACTGTATGGTACATTATATCTCACTTCCATTGCCTAACCTTGACGAGTTGAAAACATTTCCAAATTTTAATTCTTTCTTTCAGCTAGCATCTAAATGACGCAGCTTATAAATGCCATGACGTTGTAGCTTCTCCAGCTGTTGATAAAAATAGTGCAGCTTCAAAATTGGCTGTCCCTTTGAGTTCCATGTGAAGGCCGGTGTCGGCCAGACTTGGACTCTGTCCAGGTCTGTTTTACATGCAGGCCACTCTCAAATTATACCCGGTAAAATATCGTGCGCCGGGCTTCCCTTTCGTCAATGATAGTCATTTATCCGGTACGAGGGTGTTAAATGAAGTGGAGGGTCCCTGAAAGGGTTTACTGAAAATATTCCTTTACACAACAGCGGAGAGAAAATTTCGATTATGATAAACTCTTACTTAAGAACCCCCCCCCCCAGTTCCGGGTTCACGGACGGTCATCATAAATGAGTGGAAAGGAAGAACTTGCGCAGTTTGAAACGAAAATTTTACCCTCCCAGAGTTTTTCCTTCTCAGAACTTACTTAAACGTCTTTTTAAACTCTTGGATGACTGTTGTGAGGATCTTAGAGATGATTCAAGTATGTTGCACCGGTGACTCACCGGTGAGAGTGGCTGACATGACAAAAAGAACGTAGGCCATAATTTGGGACACCTAACGTTGAAGCCACAGACGCCACTTCCGATATAGATATCCTGTCAAATTCCCAATGAGATTTTACTCTCATTTTACTGGAAAACGGGTAGATATTTCATCGGTAAAAAGTATATGGAAATGATGTAAGTTTTGGCGTGGAAATTCGACAAATTCTAACTCGTTTTGCGGTGCGCCCCGTGTACTACAAATATGTCAGACTAGGGTGGGGAGGGGGGCATCTTGCACTGGATGTTCCACGGCAGACTTGGGGGAATCTGACGACGGGATCACGTCATCAGTACGGTACTAGTGAATAAAACATTATAGAGGTGAATCAAACACCGTTTTGCTGTAGAAAAATCAAGATCGATGGATGGAAAATTACAGTAGTATGGGAGAGGAATGGCGGGGGTAAGGTCCAGGCCAGGCCAGGCGGCCTTGCACTACCGGCTCCGGCAAATGTAGGCGCTACTCACGTCTAGTTCGTCATCTGAATAGTTATCCTGGCCCTCTGTGTCCAGGTCCAAGTCGAAAACGTCCACCATGATGACAAGTTGTGGCTAAAATCGAAGAAAATCCATACAAATGTCCGAGTTTTTGTGCCAAAGTTGCTGAAACGTGTCGTATGACCGCGAAACTACCGGCGTTTCTGGCCGCCGACGTCACGTGTGACGATTACGCATTCTGACCAATCATAAGCCAGGACTATTCATAGTGTGGGGATCGTCTCAAAGTATAATGTTAGCGCTTGTCATATAAACATTTTGAAATATGGCTACTGCTTTTTGTCGAAGTTCCAACACAGGACTGCATCAATGCCAAATTAAACAGAAAATGAAGGAAGGACGATACCCTATAACAAGTAGAATAAATGGACAATGGTACATTTGTAAATCACCAAGAATCGATATCATGGCAATGTTGCGGAACAATGTTTAACCATAATACCCCTGACTAATTTTCACCGTTGACTATTGGATTTCTCGATCAATCCTGAGTCACTATTATTCTTTTCACACGTCATAATCAGTGTCACTGATAAGTGGCTTCTGATAAGTTTAAAAGACTCTGAAAGTCTAAAAGTGACAATGTACGGAAGGTGACAAACGCATCAGTTTCCAAAGTTAGGGATGAAACTACTTGAATTGCGGATTCCGTTTCCAGTGCAATGAATTCCAACAACGCAGAGCAATTTGTTCATTCATAAAACAAGGTTCTTAAAATTCCTCAGACGCTGCGAGCAAGACGGCGGCGTCGGGGTTACGGAAGGTTAGTGCACGTACGGTGACGTTGTCTTCCGCCGGCGGCAGACTTTATCGTTAGGGGACACACCGTTACTGTGACTCTGCAATGCGTTTTGGAGCACCGCGGCTGGTTCTGTTAGCTTTATTGTGGTAGTTGTGACAAACGGGGGTACATTGATCGGTACTCGTGGAGAGAATCGGAGAGTGTAAAAAAAATCCCGGCCACTACTATTCCCCCCGATCGTTCTGAAACCTCTGCTTGGAGAATAGCAATTTGATACCTCAGCCCATTTCCCCCTATCAACAAGAATACAACAAATACATGTACAGTTATAATCTTTTTTATAATCTGATTGCAGTTGCATGAATTTCAGACCACTGCAGCAGCAGAACACAGTGGACTAGCACTAGCCACTACTACTCATTGATAAGACCCTATAACCCTATAAGTCAACGAGTTGTAGATACGTAGGGCTCCTCCCTCCTCCCGCATTAGTGGATCTCCCGTTCACTGCAGTATATCATAGTTCAAAGGAAAACAGCTACACACGCTGTGACTAGAAATAGATGCTCTAATTAGCTCAGGCGATGCGTTGGAGGAGCGCTCATCCCCGCTGTACTCAAACTGAACGTGACAAGTCCGATAATTCCAAGGCTATCAACAGAGATGGCGGGCCGCCACAAAACAATGTTATTTAGAAAATGATTGTTGCTTGCACATTAGAATGTGCAAGCAGGCAATATAAGAGTCAAAAGCCGCTCCTGTGAAGTAGGACTACTGAAAACGAAGAGCAAGAGCTTTAATTCTAAAAGAAATCAAGGTTACCGGAAATGGACAACGAAAAATATGGCGTTTACAAGACATTGCAACGCTTTAGTGAATGTGTTCGTCAACCTAATGACTACAAGAAAAAGTCCTCGAGTGGTTTAGTCTAGAAGCACAGCTTTTGTGTGGTCTAATCCGACTCTTGTTCGTCTCATGATGAGCCCTAACGAAATAATTACTTTTAGAGTCTGAGAATTTTTCTTGCAACAACCCCCAATTCTTAGGTGGAGACGGCGCTGGTTGGTCCTTCCGGGGAGCCCCCTGTCGGGTCAAACCATTTCGCGCCCAAAACGGGGAAGATCGAGTAGCCTTGACGTGAACACAATGTGATGACGCAACGGTTTTCGGGTGTCATTACACCTTGTTTATCACCCGTCGCCCAGCAACGGGTAAATAGAAAGTGAAAAAGGAGAAGGGAAAGAGCAATTGATCTCGAAAAAGGTGAAACACTTTCCGTTGTGTAAAAACTTGGTCCAAGTTGGTGTGTTACGCGGAAGGGCGGTCATATACCAGCAATTCAAAACTATAGATACAGAAATTCTGTGCTTAAGGTATTGACAAAGGCCATATTGATTTGATCATATGGATTACATATCGTTTGGGGACCCAAAAACTGATGCGAGCGTGCGAATAAAAAAAGTTTGGCAAAAAAAAGTTGCCTTCATTATGAAATCTACAAGGTCAGGAAGGATTAATAAAACTTAACATAGAGAGTATGGAATACGAAGTAATAGATTCTTCATTTCTGTTCTTTCACATCTTCTTCTTAGACTTTGGCATTCTACGATATTAGTGTCCGTTTTCCAAAAATTTACAGCATACATTTTCTCATTTCCCAGCTACTTTGTACGATTTACCGTATTGCTGAAAACATTTTTTGTGTGGAAACAGACGAAAATTGATGAGCGTGCAGATGTCATCCATATGATCAAATCAAGACGGCCTAATTATGAAATAAGAAGTTGCAAAAATAAGTATTTGCTCTCTTGCAGTGGCATTCTAAAGCTGTCTATCAAGATACAGAAAATTGACAGGGCCCTGGAACATGTATCTGTTTTAGGCTACACCAAGTAATCTTTATGGATGACGTCCCTGCGCGCATTGATTTTAATCTGTTCCCAGAAAAAAACCCAAGAATTTCCGCTTCCTGTAACTATGACCAAAGACTTCCGTTTTAATATACTATGTTTCTGCAGGCCTGCAAAATCAATGGGATATGGAAAGAAACAGGACAGGACAACAACTGCTGTTCAACTTCAACTGATTTATTCAAATTATTGCTGTTTTCATGATGAAGAAAAGAATTGTTAGTTGTTACACTATGATTCTCTCATTCAATTTGTGTCCTAACATGTGTCGTCAACTATCATATTTCAAATCTAGGCATCTTATTTTTTTCGGCCCTTCTTGTTTTTTTTCGCGCTCTCGCATTAGATTTAGGGTCTCCAAAGGACGTCATCCATAAAAATTACTTGGTGTAGCCTTATGAAAAAAACTATTGCAACAGAGACTTAGTGGCATTTGATTCTTTATTCTCCAAACATCTCTACATGTACACATGTATGTAGGTTTTTTTTGTGTTTTTTTTACAAACAAGCGTATTGCTGCCAAACAGCTAATTCTTTGTAAGGCATATATTGGACATTGCATTGGATGGCACTATTGTTGAAGTGTAAATAGGGCTGATGAAATTTCTCTTGCATATCACCATGATATCTTTAGGTAAATATTACTTTAAATCACTTTCCAACCATATTTCTATAATAGATGGTACATCTTCATGATAGACCACAGTGGAAAATTCTATCTTATATTTGCAAATAAAAGATTTATCCTTAGATTAGTTAGATGAAGCTGAATTGAGAAAGTGAATACATGTAGTAGAAAATAAAATGGGCATTGATAGCAGTGAAATGAACATGGCAATTCAATTTTATTAATCATTGTGATTTAACTACTGTTGTCAATAGTGACATCTTCCAAAATAGAGATAAATCTGTGAGAGTCATAAATTCTAGCTCATACCAATATGTTACAATTGTATGCTTATGAATATACAAAGTGCTGTCAAGATTGAATTCTTTCATCAAAAATACTTTCTGATCTTGACCAGTAGTAGTGCCATGAAACTATTTACATAATCCGTCATCAATTTTTGATGTCTAGAATCACAAAAAGGTGAAACGGTAGCTGTGGACCATGCTGCCTTGCAGACAATACTACCAGTAAGAAGAGCAAGGGCCAGCGCCTAGCCACAGTAAGGCAGTCACAATCAGTGTTCCTTGTCTGCTCTTCACAGCTGAGACTTCCATGAGTCTGATCCAGCCCTGAAAGATAGAGATTATCAAAAACAAATCAAATCAGATGGACAATACAAGTACCTTTTAAAAACAATTCAATGTCTACAACTGGACAAGATCCATCACTCTTCTTAAGTGTCACGTCCGAAAATCTTGTCCAGTTGTAGAGATTAAACGTCTTTAAATCTTGATTACCTGGATGTCTAACCTTTACAAAAAAGTACTTATGCGACAAAATCAGAAGGAGAACTAAAAGATTTTCTGATGACATCATCACAGTGAATCTATAGTTTGTTTTATTTTTTATTTTTGCTTTAGTCAAGGCTTTGAAAGAATCACTATAATCTTGTCAACTATGTGGCAATACATGCATATCTTAAACAATAGAATAAATTTGACAGGTTAACTTACTCTGCATCTGCCCTGGAGAGAGTCCTTCCAGAGTGCATGATCTCTGCAGCCTGCGCCACCACAGGGTCCCTGTTCATACTGGCCACAGCTAACACATCATCTCCCCTGGGATAGGACAGGCACATCATTGCAAAATCAGTCTGGTGCACATTGCACTGTAATCTTTCATGTGTATAATATAACACTTAAAGATATTGAAATCAGGGCACAAAAAATGGCAAAAGGGACATACCATTCTCATTCACACCTTGATATGTTTCTTATATCTGATGTTTCTTATATCCCAAAGTACAAATGTAACAGGTTACACAAATAGGTCCATTTCATTTCTATTCCTGCCATTATCATTTTGATATCAAACCCTTTGTATATGATGTGCTGTATCATAGTGAGAACTTACTTGACATAGTAGGCCACAAACTGCATGTCCTCCAGACTGCCTTCTATCACAACATCCTCAAATCCAGCACCATGGCCTGCACCAGGAACAACAGAATGCATATAGGAAAATCATGTATTCAGTTGAGTATTGATAACATGCCAATACTGACTGCTGTTAAGCTGGTCGGTAAGGTCTTGATATCATTGGAGGGCATGTAACCAAATTCAAGCTACCCATGGCATGAGAAAAAATGTCATTTTCTTATAATGGTTTGTTACCACCAGTTGCTACAGCATCAGTCCATATATTTCACAATTTTAAAAGGAAAGAAACAGGTAACAAGGGGGATAAGTACAAGTACCCGCATATCTGAGGCTCTTGCCATACTGCATGGTCCAGAAGAAGGGGACACTGTTGAACTCAACACCCTGACCCAGCATGTTCAGAGCTGCACACCGACCTGGAGACAATGGGACAAAAATGTGTCATGAGACAACATGTACATATAGGACAGCCCAGGAAGATGGTGCAGGGGACAGATTTGGGGGGAAAAATCTGCACCGAGCTAAAAGCCCCCCAAAAAACAGGTTAATCAGAAGACACTGTTGCAAGAAGATACAATGTATTAACTCCTCCCCCACCCACCCTCCACCCTCAAAACATACATACAAACTACTGTAAATGCAGAAATGTTTGCGGTGGTTTTATGTTCACAGTTTTCATGGCGACCGTAAATCCACCGCAAACATTTTTGTCCAATACTGTAGCAGCATGTGACTATAGCGCTGCCGCGAACATTCTATTCTCGCGTTAGCGCGAAATAAAAAAACACGCGAATGTTTTACTTACATGCATTTACAGTACCTTAATGGTCGACCATGATGGTCACAATGAGCAAGTGCTTAATCAAATTTCTGTAACACAATCTGATAACAAGTAAATAACTCAAATCACAGTGACCAAGACTTTAAATTACAACAGCTAGAAATTAGGCAGTTTTTTTAACTCATATTAGATTAAAAACATAAGAAATTCTGTTGTTCTCACCATGTGCCTTAGCCAGCTGCCAGTGTCCAATGGAAACCTTCTCCCCATCTGCCATAGGAAGTGGGAAGTGTGCGATGTCACCAGCAGCAAATACATGGTCCTGACTGGTCTGCATAGTCTGGGCAACAGATGGATACAGAAATGGAAATGTGTCTATTTGCACTCCAACTCATAACAAAACATCCAATGGGTCAAGATAAGAACGTCAGGCAGCATGTATAGCATGTACAGATTTAAGGTATGGAAAAATTCGACTTGCGCTCTTTTTAACAAGTGAAATGGGCAAGGTATGAAATTCCATCAAAAGGACTGCTACCCTTTCCAGGAGCTTGCAAGTCAGGTGAGTGACAACAACCAGGGTTTGAGATCAGGACCTTGTGGTCCAAACGCAGGGACGCTGATCTACGTATCATTTCATAGTACTGTAAATGCAGAAATGTTCACGGTGGTTTTACGTTTATTTTTGTCCAATACTGTAGCAGTATGTGACTATAGCGCTGCCACAAACTAAAAAACACCGCGAACACTCCATTTTCCCCTTAGCGCGAAAAAACCCCCACTCGAACTTAAATTTACAGTTATCTCATCCTTTGAAAGTACGCATACTGGGAAATAAACAATGGCTACAGTTTTATATTTTACAAGTTATTACCTTGTCGACATCCAAGGCCCCATTGGTCATCTCAATACCACTGTCGCTGAGGAACTCAGTGTTGGGTGTGACCCCGATGCCAACAACACACAAGTCTGCTGGGATGGTCTCCCCAGACTGCAGTACCACTTCTTTCAGCTAGGAGAGGGAATGGACAAAATGTACATGACTATTTATACATGTGCGACAATATTTAGAGAGAAATCTTCTACACTCAAACCTTTATTCAAACTTCGAATCACTGATGATATCAAATTTATTCATTTCTTTATTTATTGCATGCAAAAGGTACAAGCGTACCATCTGTTTCAGAAATGTGATTCTCTACTTACTTTGCCATTTTCCCCTTTGAATTCCACCACCCCACTGTTCATGTAGAGCTTCACTCCCTTTTCTTCATGCATCTGCAAAAAACATAACAAGAAAAATTAGATTGTCCAATCCTTGGACTGTCAAATGATGGCACAGGTTTCAAAAGAGTGCAAAATGGTGGCAGAACAGTTGTTTAACCAGTTCCCTCCTGGAGGAGCCTTCTGGTGCCACATTTGAAATGGTTATGGGGTTAGGCAGCAGGGAGAAGGTTAAGGTAGATTAGGTTAGGACTTACCTTCCTCAGTATACTGCCAACTTGTTCCCCCAGGACCCTGCCAAACGGAGTACTGCTGACCCCCACAACAGACACTGACGATGCCTTCCCTGCAAAGTATGCTGCTACCTCCATACCTGATGTAGACAGAGAAACAAAACTGTAAATTTTTAAACTACATCAATGATTTATAACTGCAAAAGTATGTTTTGTTTCATTGTTCTCACAAAAAACTGTTTCAGAAATGGTGTAGAAAATATTGTCACAAAAACCAGTGCTAGAATTAGTGGTGTAGAAAAGATACTACCGATGAAACTTGTTCCCACAATGACCACATTCTTGCCCCTGCCCTGCTGAGAGATGTAGTTCCCATCCGCAGGGCTGCGGAGCAGGCAAACGTTCTGCAGGTCACTGCCAGGAGAGGTGCAGGGGCGTGGTCTGAGGGAGAAGGGGGGTTATTGTTAGAGGTAATATGTTGTGCCTCAAGTGCACAAGTACAACTAAACTCCATTGTACTTTCCAAAGACTTGATAACATACTCATTGACATTCATAATCATATCATTTCCATAATGGTAGGGATAAGGCTTTCAAATATGCTATAATGCCACAATAATTACATCACATCTTTTTACCATGTCCATCCTTGGCTTACCTGACATACTAACATATTGATGATCAACATTCAGGTGTAGATAATCTCATGGTTCCCAAATTTAGAGACTTTTCAGACCATGATAAATAGTACTCTGAAAAAAATGATATTTCAGGAGTATGGAAAAAGACCATCAGAACTTACTTGCCACCTGTTGCAATGAGGAGTTTATCATAAGCTATTGTCTGTCCATCTGCAAATGTCACCACCTTAGAGGGGCAGTCCACAGAGGTGGCCTAGAATCAAGAAAGACTCCATAAGAAATACATCCCCAGCAATGTATTGTCTTACTCAGACTGATTGACTGCACTGATGATACTGGTGGTTAAAACCTACAGTAACTGATAGTTTTAAAAAAATCCAGCAATTTATATGTTTCCCAAGCATTTGTCTTACCTCTTTCTCTGTTAGGACTTCAATATCATACACTGAGAAAAAGTTATTGTCCCTGAGTGCCAAGGCCTCTCCTGTGGAATCTAGGGCCTGAAAGGGTAAGGCAGATTACAGAAACTGTTAGATATGAAACACAAACAAAATCCAACAACAATTGCGCCAACAGTAACATAATAGAAATCAAAGAAATAATATTCATTAAGTGCTAGTTTTACCTTGCTCAGTTTGGGTCTGTCATATGGTAGGTGTGGCTCCTTTGTTGCCATGACAACCTTCCCCTTGAAACCTTCTTGTCGGAGGGTCTCTGCACAGGCTATGGCAGCGCCACCTAGAGAGCAGTGATAAGATGACATGACAATATCAATGTAGAGCAGTGCATGTGTGATGACATGACAATATTAATGTACAGCAGTGTGTGAGTGGAACTTAAACTTAGTTAAAGAACATAGACTACCGTTATATATTAATGTACCAAAGTAGACTAATTACTAGTAACATGACATATCATGACTCACAGCAGACACTCTCATCATCTATCTGCTGTTAATTTTCTGAAATTTCTTGTGACTATTGCATGGCAACAATTGAAGATTTTTGTATATGGTGACATATCAGAGAAGTGATAAGACCAGTAATTTACATTGCTGATTCTGGAACAGTGTACATGACTGTATTTGATAAGGACTTATTCCTACCTCCTCCTACAATGAGATACACTGTGTCATTGTCTGGAGAGTGACAAGACATCTCCTTCATCCTCTTGGGCTTCTCAAGAACCTGAAGAAATAAGGGGAAGTTACCTTAACATGCAACCAGAAGTAAATGTGACATTAATATCACTCAGATGCATTTACTTCCCACCAATATAGACGCCTTGATATTTAATCAATCAATCAAACAGTTTTTGTAACTGTTATAACATTCCTTCTTTTGGAAATGCTAAAGATAGATCTATGTACTGTCAAGCTAGCCAGAAGCATGAATTGGTCTTCCCAGAGCAATCATTTATGTTTATGAATCATATAGCACAACATTACCTTGTCCTTGTCAAAGTAAACTGGACAATAAACTACAAATTAAGCTGTATGAACCTGGATAATGAACTTCATGAAAGTCATGCTAGAAGGTAATTATTGTCTTTGCCTTGTACTGTTGTAGTATGTATATTATGCAGTTGTGAGGATGACAGTGACAGTCAATAAGTAACTTTTATTGAGAAGTGTACATACTTACACACTTAACATACTTCAGATTGAATGGGGGGGGAAGGGAAGCATGTGTAAAAGGACATTATGTTATTAAAATGGGCGGTGAGCTGGCTGAGATAAGTAAGAATTATGACACACACACACAATATAGACTAAGCCTATATAAAGATTCAGACAGAAGGTAAGATGAAGTAGGGGTAAAGGTAAAGGTATTCAAGCATTACCCGCATATGCATGACATTACAGTCTACAATCGTTGTCATTGCAATAGGCAGAGTTCATTTTCTATTTGACATTTCGGAACCATGCTAATAGTACTAGTATTAGATAATACTAAAAAAAAAAAATGTATCAGATTCTGTATCAATAAGGGCAGATACAGTCATTCCTAATGTGACTATTACCTTTTTATTTGTCTTCACAACCACGTTGTCATTTTCCACTGTGACCTGGAAAAAGATGATATAAAAGAAATCATACATCTATCCTAACAAAAATTCAAAACAATCTTGGATTTCAACACCTTACGTTACCTTATCACATGACTGTGTCTTAGACAATCAAATTTTTCTAGAAATATTTGTCATTGGCTATATAAAAGTGTGCGTTTATAAAGTCATGAGTAGAAAAGAGCACTGCTATTCAAATTTGTACAGCTAAACTTCATGAATCACATGCACAGTGCAATGTAGACCAGCACTTCCAGACTACATCTTAACGCAATGTACAAACTGTGATATTGATAGTTCTTGACATAGCAATGTGGCTGATATGACCTTGATATTTCTCCATTCACTCGACTGTGATCTATATTGAAGTGGCTTAATAGCGCTGTTCATAACTTTGTACAATGTACTACAGTCAAGTCAACCTGAAGTTGCAGTGCAAAGTTAAAAGCTATGCAGATGCTAACCTCAAACTTGGGTAGACTGTCCAGCCCAGGGAAGTCTTCGATGTCTCCAGTCTTGGCGTTAAAACATGCTCCATGCCACGGACACCTCACTCTGCCATTACACAGTACACCTGGGCAAGGGGAGAGATATAATCAAACATGAATATATTTCCAATAGCAAATAGTAATAATCTCAACTAGCCTATTCAAATCTGTTCAATAGTAATATCACTAAAATACAACTGTACATATATTCTGAATTCCTGTGACAGATACTTTGTAATTCAGCCAAAATTGCACACGCATATGAAATACATTATAAAGCCTTACCTTTGACCAAGGGTGCCCCATAGTGGGTACATTTGTGGCCAAGAGCACTGAATTCTCCATCCTCCTTGATGAGTAGTGCTTTCCCTCCCCCAACATCAACTTCACGCATCCTGAAAAACACAGCAGCAAGGAACCATCACCAGGAGTTTGACGAAAAGAAACCAATCAATCAAAGGTCATGATCATATCTATGAACGTATCTATAGTCTGCTCAAATTGCGCTTCTCTTAAAAATTTGAGAAACTAAAGGAAACATGACAAAAAGGAAAAGGAACGGAATAAAGGATTAAAGACTGATGGAATCAAAGAAAGAGATAGAGAGGGAGGAGGGGGAGGGAAGGAAGGAAGGAATGACATATGATGACTTACTCTCCATCCTGCATGTCAGAAACCTTGCACACCTTCACCTCAATGGGCTTGCCCACATCTGGGGGAGGGAGGGGCTTGGCTCCCCCTTCAGAAGAGTTGGTACCTCCCTGCTTACCTGAGATGTCAGCTGAGATTCAAACAAGGAAAATAGAGTTCATAATGAATTACACAGTTGATTTTTGTGAGTTTTCAAAATACTTACGTTGAATGTAGCCTCTACCAGGCTCCACAGGTCGCTGGAAAAATAGTAGAAATTGGCAAAATAAACAGATAACATGCCTGATGAGTTAGTCCGCTAAAGGAGTTACAATTTGCGACGTAACTCATCAGGTATGTTATCTGTCTATTTGGCCAATTTCTACTATTTTTCCAGCGATCTGTTGAGCCAGCTGGCAGAGGCTACTTTGAATGCACTTTAATGAGAACATGTTTTTAAATCAATTCATTTTCTGTGACATTTATTAACTAACAATACTCAATAAAACCACAACAGTTTGAAAGTAAATCTATGATCTAAAGATTAGAAGTTGGTTAGATGGACATTAGCTTCACCTCCGGCCTACCTGACCAGTTTTGTATGTCTTGGTCTGACCCATTAATACACTACAGCTTGTCTGCTAATAGAGTATATATTTGATACTAGAAAAGGTAGCCAGGGTTGAAGCTTAGTTCTTAACACAATGTTTAGTAGTTGCAATGATCCAAGTTAGCGCCATGCTCAAATCAACTAACTTGTTATAACATAGACGTGCTGATCAGTAGTTGACACATGCAGATCCTGTGAGTCGATTGCAAATGCGTTAGTTTCTTTGATAATTAATCAGTTAGAATCAAACAGATTTCAACTAGTGAGTCACTTGACAGACTTAAGGGATAGTCTCAAAACACAGCAGATTTCCTACCCACAAAACTTCTGTATCAGGGAATCAATGGACCTCAAGGCTGTTCCAATTTTCTTTACCATTCTTATTACACTAATTCTATAACTTGATGCATATTTTTGTATCCTTCCTCAGTGTTACTAATTGCATCCAAAGCCTACAATGGAACAGCCCTGACAATGCCCACAAACACTGGAATCATGGTCTGAAACAGAAAGATTTTGTCTGTAGGAAATGTGCCTATTTTGAGGCTAGCCATTAAGAACATACAATTTTCTCCTTGATCATCCTGAGGCTTGCTGCTTGGAGAAGCTGAAAATGTGCAATATTTGCCAATCTGATTAATTCAAAGCATAAAAATATAAGCTTGACTATGGCAATGTAGGGATAGGTAGTGTAAATATAGCTGAATGTGCTCATCTGAAGGATAAAATCTAATGATTCTGAGTTCTGAGTAATTGTATCAGTATACAGCTTAATTCAAAATCAGGGATACTGCCAATAAAAAAAAATCTAGGAATGATGTTCTGATTTTTGTTTATGATTTTTTCATTCATCACTGAAAGAAGCAATTATTCTTGGACTGATTATTGATTTGCTGATTTTGTGAAATTTGAAAAAGTGCCAGTTCATTGCTGTAAACAGTGGTGGTTAAATCAATTGTGTGCAAAGTGACCATGCTAACCGTATCTCACCCTTTGAACTTTTATTTCTTCCAGGTACAGTGATGTTAGCTATGGAAAAACAACAAGTTTGGACTATTGAAATAAACTCACAACATGCATTAAATCTATTTTACTGTGTGTGCAACATTTCTGATATCATTGATTGAGTATTCCATATAGGTGTCAAGACCAACTGGATTCTTAAAGCAAAACTATGACACAAGGAGGGTTTTGAATATATGTATAACATTAAATACCTCAGACCTTGTTCTAACGGCCTAACCCTAAATTACACCTAGCATACACAATGTACAGGGCATGATCATCATACTAAAGCCTGTGCTCTTGAAGTGAGCTACGTCAAAAAGGTTGTTGACCTGGTTGTCATTGGCAACAGTAATGCCATCTGGTGACACAAGTGATGTAGTTACCTGCCTGACTGAGTTTGGTGTTTTGAACGAATACCTGGCTCACTCTCTTTCACAGATTCTTCATTGCTAAATATTTAAACTAGAATAATTTCTGTCCTGTATTTCTTCATTAATAGAGCCAAATTTCGTATAATAATTTGGCACAGTTTGAAAAACAATTGAAACCACAGACTGTGTCTACAAGCAACATTAGAATTCCAGTGTAAACCACATGTACAGGTGGATGCTTATCAAAGGGAAACAAAATATCATGTTACTGAAGCCGTAACTAAACAATTCAGTGTCCTTGAGAAAATGACAGACACAACAACATAACCCAACTAATTTTTTCATCTTAAATTTCTAGGAAAGAATGCCATGCTGTTCGAATCTAAAATGTAATACATGATGAATACTAGTATTACCTTAGCTAAAATATCATAATCCTGGGAGGAGTCTAACATTTCATACAATAAGAATTGTCACTGTAAGTTGATAATTCTTACATCTCATGTCAACTCTAAAATCCTGGAATAGCTGTATCTCGGTTGTCAAGCAATCTTTTAATGCTCCACAGTCAGTTTTCATGCAGCATTCCTTATACATAATCTGCAGTTAAAACCAAGTCTGAGAAGTGTCTAATGCAGTGTTCTCGCCAGCCTGAAATTTTTACCCGTCATTTCAATTTTGCTTCTGGGAAGAACATATCGAGCGCCGAAGGCGCGAGGCGTCGCCCCGGAGGCGTGACCATTCTAGGGGGGTCCGGGGGTATTCCCCCCAGGGAAATTTTGAGATCTAGACCCTCTGAAACGCTATTTCCTGCATTTTGAGGGGCAAATTTCCTGGTAGAATAAGCTTAGTTTACTGACATCTCTTTCGGTGAAAAATTACACAAGGGTTTCAGGCTCAATTTTTTGGGGGAGGCGTGCCGGGTCATCGCGGAAATATCGAATGTTCACAACTTCACACAAAAACTACACTTCTATGTTGTATACGATCGGCAAAGAAAAGAAAATTTAGCACAACAAAACTTTATTACGTATCAGCTACGTCCTACAAAAAATGCACACAGAATAAGTCGGCAAAAATAAAACACAACTTTTCAACACTTGCTCCGTATGCGCCCTATAATTATTGAACATAATGAGGAATTTGACACCCTACTTTGAGAAAGAATGCAATAAAGACGTCCATTTTTTTGTCTCATGTTTTCCGAGGTTAATTTCTCCGGTAACTGCACTGAATGTGTTCAAAAGTTGTCGATTCAAGCCTTCCAACAGCCACTTCGTCGTGCGATCCTTGCGATTCCCGCCATTCCCCTAACATCTCGCAAATTCACGCTTAGCTGAAATCTCGCGAGTAGCGAGAGTCGCATGTCATTGGTCGTTTTTTCTTGACGCGACGGAGACGTGCGCTGTGATTGGTGGTTTACAATATCTGACGCCTGTTTACCATTTCTTGCGGGAAGAAATCGCATGTAAATCAGCCGCCGCGGCTTCAAACTTTGATACTGTTTACACAGATTACAGAAAGCCTGATAGCTATAGGAGTATTTCTGAATTTTAAGGCTTCTTTGATGACAATAACTGACGGTGAACCGAGAGGGACAAAACAGAAATAAACGTCAGCCTGATGCGACCGGCTGTAGTGGGGAGGGCGGCGCATGACGCCGAGTTTTCTGCGGCCACCAAATATTACTATGGGCAACCACCACGGCGCTCTCTGTGTGTTGCTGGGGTTGTCGCCAGCCGAGGCATTAGAAATGATCTAGATTGCCCTCGTCACGAACTTCCGCTGATCCTCTGGAGTTTTTTAAAATTCTAAGCTCTGTCTAAACTTGGTCTAAATATCTTTACACACCGATTTTTGTCCATTAAAAATGACGGGTTGGGCAAAAATTTTGTCAAAAACCCGTCAAATGACGGGAGGACGGGCGCTGGCGAGAACACTGGTCTAATGTCATAATGGTGACTTACCAGATCCCTTCTTAGACACCAAGGATCCCATCTTGTCGGCCTATCCTGCACGCAATGCTTGCAAATGTGGGTCTGGCCCTGCAGGAATACAGTTGCTGCAAAAAAGTATGGTATCAGCACACGTTAAACCACCTGTTGGCTTCTGTTTGCAACAGAGCAGAACAAAGTTGCTTCAAGGATACACTGGGGAATCTGAGTGCTGACCAGGGTGCATGTGACATCATCAGTGAAGTACAAACCATGGTAACAAAGGAATGTCAGGCAAGCTATGCCATGATTTCAAAATGATCAGATTAGTCTGATATACCAGTACTGTTCTTGTTTTCTCACAAAAATCATGAATCCATGTCAGTGATTGTAATATTTATCTCAGAATAATTTTTGTGTGAAAAAATTGTTGATTCTTATATCAAGACTTGAAACATACTGTTTTTTGTGACAAGTTAAACTCTTGAACTAAAGTCTAACTTAAGACCTTGACCTTCATCAGGCTGAACTTTAATACCTTGTCAACATTTACTAATTAGGTCGATGAAAGCCATCCTAACCTTTACTCTCTAATGTTGTACAGGGATGTCCCTGTAGCTCAACTGGTACTGGTAACAGCCATGACAGCCTCACAGTTGAGCTCCTGGTTCTAACTAAAATTTGGTAACTGGGAGATCCTGGTTCAATCCTGGGAAGGGCATCTCAGTTGGGGCTGCACCCGTCTTTCGAAAGGGACGTAAAATGGGTGTCCCGTGTTGAAGGGGAAGGGCTAGCAACCCCTCCCTGTAAAAATGTACCCTGCTACTAAAACAGCAAGGAAACTTACTAGTACTGCCTTATGTGCCACTAGGCACTACAAGGGTCTGAGGGAACAAACTGTTGTTATACAAAATGTACAATAATACAATGTGTAAGTGGGTATCAACATAGGACATCTCTTGGTTACAGCATCGGAGGAATGTGACCTTCGACCTTTCTTTCTTCTTCTAATAGACCCCTTTCCAAATACCGCGGCCATTTTGAATCCAGGGCGCGCGCACGTGATTCGAGCGCGGGAAAAGTCAACACCCGGTAAGACCAAGCCAGCGGTAAGGCGTTCCCAATAGAAACCAGCGTTGAGTCATCTTCGGCGGCGAGATGTTCTCCTTCTCGGTGAAATCCATCGATATATTTGCATGGCACAAGTAGATGATATTGTTGTGGACACTTGGACTAGATATCGGCCAGTAAAATTGTGAATTTCTGCTACTTTTCCACAGTTTCTGCCGGGATGTTGAACGCGCGCTACAGTGATAAAATGCTGATATGTTTACACCGCGTGCTTGTAATTTCCCTAATGATGTTAGCTAAAGTCGAGAAAAATCCCACAAAACATACACTTTTCGGATCATTTTAGCTTCGTTTAGGTATGAATATAACTCTTGAGCCTTTTGGCTGTTGTGACAATGCCAACATAATCTTGAAATTACGTTAGTTTGAGGGAGGGTCGTGTTTTCTGTGCAGCGTTACATCGACTTCGCTCAGCAATATTTGACATTTCCGCTGAATGCAATCCCACACACAAAAAAACGTGAAAATATAGGCCTAGGCTTGAGTTCAATGTCCTTAAATATGGCAGCATTCCGGCGGCTTTTTGACGATCTTTTCGGATGCCAAGAATTTAGGCTTGAGGACTCTAAGTACGTGAGTGAAGGTGTGTTTTCCATTCTATCTGACGTTTCTTTAAATCATTTTGCGCGGCAATATTTCAGATATCTCTTGGCCGGATGGAACCCAAAAAACGTTAAATAATATTGACTTGAGGACTGAAGGACCTCAGGCCGATATTTTTCCTTTTGTTGTGGGGTTTCATCCTGTGGAAATCTAAAATATTTCCGCAAAAAGTAATGTGATGAAACGCTACAAAGAAAACACGCCCCCTGCTTCACTCACGAACTTCATCAAGCTAATCTTGGCACTGAAATATCGTCAAAGTCAAAGGAGCCACCGAAGTTCCGTCAAATTTTTATACTCGCAAAGCCCTCAAGCCTATATTTTCACGCTTCTGTAATATCATCCGACGGAAATTAAGATATTACGGCGCAAAGTGAAAACACTCCATCTTCACTCACGTACTTTAGGTTTTGATATTTCAGAAAACTCGTCAAAAGAAGCCGCCGAAATTCTGCTAAATTCCCCCAAAAAATTACCTTTAGCTCAAGCCTACATTTTCAGGTCTTTTTTTGTGGGATTGCATTCAGCGGAAATGTCAAATATCGCTTGCGGAGCGATGTAACAAGAGAGAAAGGAAAAGCTAGACAGAAAAGAAAGAAAGGCTAGCTGAAACACGACCCCCTCTCAACGCGCGTTTTCCCAGGGGAAGTCACAACCGGTAAAATTCTGTATATTTCTATCTAAGTAGCTATAAGGATCCCAGCCCGAAAAGTGTATGCTTTACGGGGTTTTTCTCGACTTGTGAGTGAAGCAGGGGGCGTGTTTTCTTTGGAGCGTTTTATTACATCACTTTTTGCGGAAATATCTTAGATTTCCACAGGATAAAACCCCACAACAAAATGAAAAATATCGGCCGGAGGTCCTTCAGTCCTCAAGTCAATATTATTTAACGTTTTTTGGGTTCCATCCGGCCAACAGATATCTGAAATATTGCCGCGCAAAATAATTTAAAGAAACGTCAGATAGAATGGAAAACACAACTTCACTCGCGTACTTGGAGTCCTCAAGCCTAAATTCTTGGCATCCGAAAAGATCGTCAAAAAGCCGCCGGAATGCTGCCAAATTTGTACCCAAAAGGACATTGAACTCAAGTCTATATTTTCACGTCTTGTTTTTTTTGTGGGATTGCATTCAACGGAAATGTCAAATATTGCTGAGCGAAGTCGATGTAACGCTGCACGGAAAACAAAACCCTCCCTCAAAGTAACGTAATTTCAAGATGATGTTGGCATTGTCACGACAGCCAAAAGACTCAAGAGTTATATTCATACCTAAACGAAGCTAAAATGATCCGAAAAGTGTATGTTTTGTGGGATTTTTCTCGACTTTAGCTAACATTATTAGGGAAATTACAAGCACGCGGTGTAAACATATCAGCATTTTATCACTGTAGCGCGCGTTCAACATCCCGGCAGAAACTGTGGAAAAGTAGCAGAAATTCACAATTTTACTGGCCGATATCTAGTCCAAGTGTCCACAACAATATCATCTACTTGTGCCATGCAAATATATCGATGGATTTCACCGAGAAGGAGAACATCTCGCCGCCGAAGATGACTCAACGCTGGTTTCTACTGGGAACGCCTTACCGCTGGCTTGGTCTTACCGGGTGTTGACTTTTCCCGCGCTCGAATCACGTGCGCGCGCCCTGGATTCAAAATGGCCGCGGTATTTGGAAAGGGGTCTATTGCAGACTTTATTCAAGGGAAACTGAAGGCTGCATTCCATTCCAGCATTGTTTGGCATGAGGTTACATCCTCCATGTGAGGGATTCTATGTACCTAATCAGCATTGGCATAAACATTCTAGTACATCATGCAAATAGACCATTCATTCATTTACATATGAAAGCAGGCAATTATCGATAACTTGTAAGTGCTGCAATTTTCAATGGAGGCTTCATACCAAGCCACACCTACCTTTTATCAGCAAAGCAAATCTATGATGTCAAGTTGACATAATGTTAACAGGATTCAAGGACTTTATCCCCAAATACATTGTTTATTAAAGCTGAACACACAAATGTGCATTTTGTCTCATCTTCTCGAAACATTAAAAGATAAGAAAAGTGACTTGAGAGTGATTTATAGTGACACAAAAGCAGGTCAATTGACCGTGTAATTTATAGGGAGTATAAGGGACATATGCATATAATGACATGCAGTATCCACAACAAACCAGTCAACACAAGGATACCAGATAAGCAAAACAATCCATCATATTCATGTCATAAGACCTTGAGCTTACATCTAATTTTACAAATCTGCTGTTACTATTAGCATTAGCACTTTGTATACCTTATAGTTATACCCATATGCACTGGTAGTAAATCATTGTAGATTGTACCTACCTTTCACGCAACTCAGTCCACAAAGTTTTTTGTCCTTTCACATGTATCTCAGGTGAATCTCAGTCTCACAGCAAAGTCATGTGTTTGACCTGATGCTAATAGTTAACAGAAAAGGCTGAGTCATTGATGTGGCAAGGGAACAGCAATATTCGGCCAAACCTGGCAAGTCTTGGAACACATACGTACATGTATATTTAACCTCACTTCAGGTTTTCATGTTGTACGTTGAGTTATTGTAAAGTAACAAAGCATACACGAGTGATGTAATGTATAACAATCACTGATCTACAGCATTATGGGCTGACATACAACTGAATTGACATAGTGTCCGACTTACCCCATTTATACAATAACAATTTGTAATGAGCAACAAAAAAAGGAGTAAGATTACTAAGAAAACGATTCCTGAATAGTCGTACCTGTAAGCTGTAGGTTAACCTCATAAATCATTGACACAAATGAGTTGCCATTCACTACACTGCATTGATAGTCTTCACCCTTCAATTGAAATGACATGTATAAAAGGTCACGGGTCATTACACAACATGTATACACACTGTGGACTGTTCCATTGACAACCCGAAGTAGGGGGATGGCAGAAACATTGTTGAGGGGAGTAACGTTATTGTTTTGTGCCTTGTTTGTGTGTATATACACAATGAAGCATTGACATACATACTCAGTTAGAGCTGCTATTTTTGTCCGCTGGAGTGGAAAGGTCGTAAAGCAAATTATATGGGTAAGGGGTGAAGTCTGCCACCTCTTATTATTTGCCTTGTTTGATCAACAGAGAGGGGGAGTCTTTTTTTTTCATTTTCTAAGTCCTCTTTAATTTTCAAAATATTTTGAGCTCACACGTTTATATGATCACGCTCACTGAAGATTCAAAGAACTTGGTATTCTAACTGAGGCTCTGTGTTCAATCGATAATTTCTCAGATCTTTGATCTTTGAAGAAAGGTAAATGTTGACACTTGACTTGGCAACGGATCAAAAACGGGTCGACATGAGTAACAATACATTTATGCAAATGTCGATATTATTGTATAACAAGAGTGTTCTGCTGACCTTCCACATTCCTTGCCTTCTATCGGATCAGTCGTTCGGCGTTTAAACGTGTCCAGAAACACGTGCAGTCCCTCCAAAAGACGGAATTTACTATTTAGTTTTGTTTATTTTCTCCGATCCTCAAGCAAGCTGTCACTTCCGGGGAAAATGCACTCTTTTTTCTTTAGGTCAAAGGTCAGAACTCGTTCTCAGGTAGAGCAACAACTACTATTACAGTAACATTGAATAAATTGACAAAATCATAATACTTCATGTAAATTTGTTCGCCTTCGGTAAAGTTATTTGAGAAACTTTCGCGCGAGACAAATTTCTCTGATACTTCTGTGGTTATTGAAAATTAAACCTGAGAACGAGAGCTAAGTATCCAAGGCGCTTTATTTGAAAGGAGTCCGAGGGTCCGAGGACCTCTCTTGCGAAGGATGGAATACCTCCCAGCCCCACTTTGTTGTCACCCTTTTTTCTTTCATGTCTGCCTGCCTACCTGCCTTCCTGTCTGTCTGTCTGTCTGTCTGTCTGTCTGCCTGTCTGCCTGTCTGCCTGTCTGTCTGTCTGTCTGTCTGTCTGCTTCAATCGGACTCGGAGATGCGCTGTTACAGACTATTACTACTAAGACAAACTTAACCCTATCTGGTACACAAAGTGATATATTCTATGTATTGTTGTCATGTCTGACTCCTATATCCACATACATATATAGGTCAATTTCTCTATAGATCATTCCAAAAGCGAGACAGAATTTCCCATACATGACTGTATTGTGACCCATATACTGTTCAACTTCAAGATCTTGAAGTATTTTCATCATCGATCAAGTTTGTTTACGCGGTTTTCATGGTGACCTCTCCAACATGAACTGTCTCTCTCAGTCTCTCTCTCTCAGTCTCTCTCAGTCTCTCTCTCTCTCTCTCTCTCAGTCTCTCTCTCTCTCAGTCTCTCTCTCTCAGTCTCTCTCTCTCTCTCTCTGTCTCTCTCTCTCTCTCAGTCTCTCTCTCTCTCAGTCTCTCTTCCTCTCTCTCTCTCTCTCTCTCTCTGTGTGTGTGTGTGTGTGTGTGTGTGCGTGTGTGTGCGTGTGTGTGTGTGTGTGTATGTGTGTGTGTGTGTGTGTGTGTAATAAGTAATGACTGTGCCGGCGCACGCGTGTGCATGTGTTTCAAATGCAGATAAAAGACGCCATAATCTCTTGGATAAATATCAAAGGGAGGCAGTTTGACTCAGAAACGGACGGTTAGGAAAATGTAGTCTCCTCCAACATCTGCCTGTAGACTATCCATTCACTGATTCGGTGCTTCTTTCATACGCGAAAGTCATTTTGCTTTGTGTTTTGGAAATCATCTCGGTTTAGAGTACAGTAATTGGCCTCTGTTGCAGACTCCTTCCGGCTGTTTTCTTTTTCAAGTTACAGTTTTCTTATTACATGTTTTCCTTATTATAAGAAAACTGTAACTTGAAAAAGAAAACAACCGGAAGGAGTCTGCAACGGAGGCTAACAGTAATGCTGTATCGATTCATGTATTACGTTACATACATTGCATACACCTCCATATAATCAATTTCATCTTGGCGTCAGCAGGAAGTTAGTTAAAGGTAAAAGAAACAAACAGACACATTGCTGCTAACATGACTTGTAATTTTACATCTAATTCAATTCAATTCAGTTTAATCTTTATTGCACGATAAACCGTAACAGGTACAATGTATGGAAAGTTCGTGAGAAGTACTAAATATCAAAACATATATGCCTTTGCCTGTTAACAATGTAACATAACTTAAGACTAAACACTACGCTATTCAATAAGAATGATACAGTATACGTATATGGAATGACATGCACAATTCCGTGTTACTGATGTAGGCAATACTGGCCAGATATTTCATATACAGACGAAGCCACTTAATTGCACCTCGGATAAACGCACCTTCCATTTAATTGCACCGAATCCCAATATCCAAAACCGGTTCCTATTCACTGCATTGTTAGTGACTCCGCATATCTGCACCGCGCATGGTCACCATAGGTGCTTATAGCCATGTCCGACTCGTTTGATGCATTTAGAGAACTTTCAATGAACTTGAGCAATGATACCCTTATGAAACACGTCAATGCATTTAATACTTTACCGGAAATCAGTTAGAATTTACCCCCAACACGCCCTACCTCGAAATCTTGTTTCTGACGAAATTTGAGCATTTATTTGACTTTGCTGTTGCCTGTCAAATTCAAAGGAAACAGATCTGAGCAGATCAGTGGGTTTTTTTTCCCTGTGGTTATCATCGGTAAGTGGTTGTTATTGAGACGTGTACAGGTACATATGGCCGTAAGCTATGTGAGCTACCCTGACAGGTAGCTGACACTGATCCTCTCGTTGATGTATTCCCGCGCCAGGAGGGACTGATACTTGTCGGACCCGTCCAGACATTTCAGCTCCGCGTCGCCGTCACAGTGACAGAAGAAGGCCAGGGACCGGCGGACACGCCTCCTCTCCTCTTCACTCTCAGGCATCACCACACGGTGCCTCTGTACGCAGAGCATACAACACGAATCAATGACATAGATCAAGAATTAGAAAATGTTTCATTTCATCAGATTTATAGCAATGACATCGGCGTGTCGTAACGGTTAGAGGCGTTGAATTCGGAATCAATAGGTCCCGAGTTCGATACTCATGATCACCATGCCCCGACGTTGTGCCCTTGGGAAAGGCACTTTACACTACCTTCCCGGACGGTGGAGTGACGCCCACTGAAACTGTGTGCCAAAAAACACACTGCGGATTTGGTTGCCGATGTGCCAACATCTAGCACATTTGCCACTGAGAACCGTTAATTTTTTCTTACAGCAATGACAAAATATTGGAATGTGAACATTTCTTACAGTTGACTTGAGTTTGTCTGCTGACCACCTCTGCAAGGTGTCCGCAATGTTGACCAGGCAGGTGTCCGGGATCGGCTTGGCGGGTACATACTCCCCTTCAAGATTCACCACCTGGGGCAGAAGAAGGAATACGTTTGTTTCTCTAGTTCTTTCTTGTTGCAGCGCAAAAATTACTCGAAAGGCACACTGTGTCCCGACCATTATCGTGGTGTTATGATTTTGGTCTCAAAAATGGCAGAAAATATATATTACATTGTATGTTCTTGCTGTAAAATAGTTTGATTTAAAACTGTATAATATCAGGTACCTAATGATATTCTACGTACCTACTATCTATACGATTCTTTGGCTTCAACTAACTTGGTCACCTTGTCAAAGTACGCATAAGAAATGGTTCACACTTCGATTGAGAGATTTTATAACTTACATTAGCTGTGCATTCAACCTTGAACAGAAAACAGTTGTAATGTTAAACAACTTGACTGTCCCCTGTATATTTCACTGTAAGTTTGTTGGGACTTAAGTTCACGGTTGAACGGGAAATGGGTTTAATTTCGCAGTGTTTTAGTTCGCGGGCAAACAATTCTGTAGACGCATATTCGCAGTGGAGAGGTAAAATAAATGAATAGAACCACCGCGAACATTTCAAGATTCACAGTACCTCCAGTCCGGGGTTGTCCTGAAACAGCAGAGACAGACAGCCGAAGTCAGTATGTTCCCCACACCGGATCTGGTTCTCTTTGACGACTCCCGGGACGGGTGGATAGCGGAGTGACCGGAGGTTGGTGCCGTTACGACCCTTCCCAACAGCCTGCTTACCGACCCACTTGAACTTGTCCAGGAAACTGTCGACATTCTACAGCATGAATATGTAATAGTTATAACATGTCCTTTTCTACATCATATACAAAAAATCATGAACATAGCATGTCCAGAACACAAGATATCAAAACAGGAAGTTCTACTGCAGTACCGTAACAAGCCGCTAGGGGGCCCAAAATCTAATGATTTTCAAGTCTGGTCTCATCAAGACCTACCTACATACCAAATACCAAGATATATCAAACCTGGTGATTATGGTCACATATGCACCATGAATAACAGTTAAGCTGTGGTCAACAGCCTGGATTATGTAACATACGTACGCGTGAGTAGATAGGTGTGGCTGACGCGTCATCTATAGAAGACGCCAAGAAACAAACAAATAGCATGTATACGTCCCAACATCTTTGGGGGGGGGGGGGGGAGCACGTACCTTGATGGCCAAACCCTTGCCTATGATCTCCAGCAGACGCCTAGCGAGCTCATGGCAGGAGTTGTAGAAGTCCATCATGACTGGCTCAAACTGTGAGACCTCTGCCGGCCACGTCTGTGGAGGGGAGAAACACAGTCGTTACAGAAACCTGTCAACTGCGTTGTTGCACCATTAGCAAAAGTTCTTGTTTTCAATATCATGTCTCTCGTGCTGCATGTATACCCCCCCCCCCCCCCCAAAAAAAGAAAAGCAAAACGAAATGAAGCGTCCAGGTCCATCATACGGCCATGATTATGTTTCGCCAACGAAACATATTGTTTTTGTCAGGTTTCTTCTCCTTCTCCTTCTCCTTCTCCTTCTTCTCCTGTCAAATCTTCAAATCGCTTCTTCTCGGTCGTCCGTCAACCAAATAAGCTAAAATTTGGTATGCAGGTAGAGTACGTGTATACCCCTAGACCCTTTTAAAATTTTTTTGATATAAGTTTTTAAAATGATTTTATGGAGGTTTTTTGGTCATTTTCAGACAAAAGTCGCACATTATGGCCTCCAGTGCCGTGGTGTTGAAACCTGAGGACCTGAAATTTGGTTTAGTTGTGCATTGGATATTTACCCAAAGGACCCCATTATTTTTTTTGGCATACACTACTTCAAAATGATTTATTTTGCAATTTTTTGATGCAATTTTTGGTTATTTTCTGTCGGGGCCAGCAAGAACTAGGTCATACTGTAACATAAGCCCTCCTACACTTCCCCTGTCTGGGACTTAAAACCAAGCAGATGTCAGGGGGTACCTATACTAATGGTATTACAGAAAGTTATATGTACCTTATGTTACATGGTACGGATGTTATATTTGAGATGTAGGTACCTATAGGAAAGGTGACTACACCTGACAATTACTTATGCTAATGAGGACCTAATTCGCATAATGTATGCATAAAGTTGTATGTGCCTTACCGTAAATGCTGCGGATGTCATCTTTGAGATGTAGGTACCTTTAGGAAAGGCGAACACACCAGGCCATAAATTATGCTAATGAGGACCTACTTTGCATAATCGATGCATGAAGTTGTATGTCCCTTACCGTAAAAGCTGCGGATGTCATCTTTGAGGTGTAGGTACCTTTAGGAAAGGCGAACACACCTGGCCATAAATTATGCTAATGAGGACCTCATTTGCATGATTTATTCGTAAACTTGTAATTCCCTTACCGGAAAAGCTGCAGATGTCAGATTTGACATGTACGTACCGTTAGCAAAGGTGATCACACCTGGCCATGAATTATGCTACTGAGGACCTCATTTGAATAATTTGTGCATAAACTTGTATTTCCCTTACCGTGACAACATGTAGGTACATGAAAAGGTGAAACTGAAAGCACCTGGACATAACTTATGCTCATGAGGACCTCATTTGCATAAATTATGCTGAAACTTGGATTTGCCCAGGAGTTATTTTGCGACAGCCCACTTCTTGCATGAGGAGTATGGGCGAAACATCCTGAATTTGCTCTTAAAGCAAATGACGGCCAGTCTAGTTGATAAATTGATTAGCGGTGGACATGACAAACGCACCTGTCCCTCGGTAAGCGGAGGCATGATGTTGAAGCATTCTTTCAGGTCGTTAGGGCGACCCTTTCCGATCAGAGACAAGCTGTAGAAACGACAGGAAGAATGGAAATCTGTAAAGTTGTACTCTTATATTTCCACACTTCCAAGTAAGGAAATTCTTTCCCTGAAAGAGGCCACCTTCTTATTGGTCAAAAGCACATATTGAAAAGAGTCTTGACTCAGTTACAATATTTCATATTTCACCACACCCGGTACCCACTTTTGTATTCCAATCACCAGATGTGCCATGCATGCTAGCTCAGCATCTATAGACGCTCTTCGAGCAAGAAAACTCTTCCACCTCTTATACCGAAGAAAATTACTTTTCTCTCTCCAGGGCCATCCACCCATGGCGCTCAGCCGTCTTGTCCAACGGGCGCGAGTATTTCTCCTTCACCGTTTCCGGTTGCAGATAGAATTTATCGGCAACATCAAAGGTTTTATACACCTGGGAGGCAAGGTAAAAAGGTTAGTCTCTTAATCAATTGCGAGCAAATTTATTTTCATTCACCCCTAAAAAGCTTGACATGGAACATTCCTATAGAATGTTTGCACTCACGTGACTTGAGTAAAGTCATGTGACTATGACGTAACTATTGTCCGCCATGTTTGATGGTTAACTCTGTAAGTTCAAAGTAACCATTCACGTCATTGCACATTAACGGTCCGTGGTAGTCCCCGTTTATTTTGGAGTAAGGGTTTTTTAGAGGCTTTTCTGTGCCTGGTGGATTAGTGTAGGAGGAGTGTGGTGGATACAGCTCACTGTTTGCATGAAGTGCGACTCATATCGCTTCATTTTGGTTAGTTTTGGTCGCGAATCTTGGCTTCCGGGTATCGCTCCGAGGCCGCAAAGTGTGATGCGCCCCGAGCGGCTTGGCCGATGACGTAACCGCTCGGGGCTTTCGACACACGTCAGGAGATCGGTTATTGTAAGATTCCCAGTGGTAGGATTTTCTTTTTAATCATATATGTTTGGCAGAACAGTACATGTTTACTTCCTATATAGGTACCGTTTCCGACAAAAAATTATTCATGGTGTACGACGTCGGTGAAAAAAGCCTCATAACTATATAGGTTTCAATGGGGGCTGGAAACTAGGGGGTGCCCCCTTAAACATGCACATTCACGTCATTGCGCATTATACACATGCACATTTATAGATCTGGCTCTTCCTGTTCCACCAGCCAACATGGTAGTTGTTACGTCACATGCACGTGCAAACATTCTGTAGTTGTTCAGGAGGCGTCAAGGTTACCTTGGCAGATGAGATCCCGGTGTTCTTTAAGTACACGAAGCCCACCGTGGTGAAGGCGTGCATGAGTTCGTCCGTCAGAGCTTGTAGTTCCGCCTCGTTCACGTTCTTGTTATCCAGGCTGTAAGCCGAGAAGTCCACAACTGGGATGTAGCCACTCATGTTTGCTGTAAGTGCGGTAGTGTAAGAACAAAATGTTAAAGACAAACGCTGTAGAACAAGGGCTTAGATATCTTGATAATATCTTCTTATGCAAAGCCAGTGTCCTGAATGCATTCTAGCTTCGCCACTACAACTGATTATGAAGAGAAGACAATTCTAGTCCACACGGCATATAAGCCGTGGCTATATTCGTCTTCGAATGCCTTCAACGAATAAGTCAACTCCATGAAAACCAGCTATAGAGTTAGTTGATGATAAGTTAATGTAGTATAGGAAATACACAGGTAATATAGGGACCAGTTTCGGATATCTCTGTATCTATCTTTGCATGCTAGCGTTAAATGTATCTATATTTTCAATCAGTCCTCGTGTATGAGTTTCGAATAAACTTGTTGTATTTTCGGACATGCATGGAAATATGCTCATTTCCCAGTTTCCAATGAACGCCCATTGCGAATAACCTCGACTTTGTGGACAGTCTGAGCAGGTAACCCTTATCCGGATATCCACACAGCGTGACTCATTCATTCTGAGCCTGCTGACTGTTTTCTTCAGCTGTTTGACATTTCATCTTCTTATTTTCGTTGGTTTAGATGTTTTCAAATTCAATAGGTGGTGTAGGTATAGACATGTTTTTGTTCAAATTGACACGCTGTACTCATTAGATTTTAAAGTTCTAACCGGGATATACATAGGTGCATTGATAGGCAGTATTCTAGTTGTAGACTAGACTGGAATACATGGTACGGTAGTCCTGCTACTCTCCAAGCAAATGTTGGAGAAGAAAAATTATAAAAACGTTTATAGCAGCCGCCCGTAACCGGCCCGCTCTATCCAAGCCCTGGATAGGGGCCATAAAAGTCCCGGTCAGCGTGAGTTTCCGTTATACAGACTACATTCTTATCTGCCGTTTGTCTGAAATATTATCTAACTGGATAACCTGTCTCTTCAATTATTTGAGGAAAATTTAAACTGCCAACCGTTCAACCGCCGACGAGGGAGATGTAAAGGTTCAACCAATGAGAAGCCACAAGTGAGATGACACACATCTGACCATTTTACGTAATGTTTTTCTTATCTATCAATCATTAGTGCTTAAATATAGTCATATGTTCTAATGACTGGGGTTGAGTGAATTGGATAATTTGTCTGTCTGTTAGGGTTCCGTGGGAACTCCTATCGTGTTCTGGATCAGTTTGGTTGTACTGTAGATAAACAATGGCAAATTAAGGGCACCCATGGGACAGTGGTGGGCGTACCGTGCAAAATTGAACTGTCTTGTTAAGAAAAAGAGTTGCCATAGATCCTTATCGACGGTTGGATTTGTCAAGTCGAAACCTCCCTGAAAATCCTAGAACTAAACAATCGCACGACCCCGCTTAGCCTAGGTGCCATCCTACGTAGATACAGCTGGTCTCGATCCCTTTTCGCTTAGATTTTAGTGAAATGGTCCAGACCTGTAATCTCCAAGCAGATCTATTGGTTGCATAAAGACCGTATCAAACTGGCAGAGGAAGTACGTTTTGCAACCCATTGCATTACAAGCTCCTTCTTCCAGTTGGATACGGTCTTTGCAATCCATTGGGTCTGCATGGTTGGAGACTACAGACCTGTTCTTCAGGACCAACGTCCAAGACGCACCAAATTGTCTCCCGCATGTCACATGTCGTCTGCGTGACGGAAAGTTACCGGCGATTCATCCCGGCATTGAATAGGTATTAGTCATTGTTCCTGAACTGGATACTGAACAATAGCGCGGATGTCAACCATCAGTGACACTCAGTATATCAGGTGTATAAATGTGACATTGTACAGTAATTATGTACAGTAATGGCATCATGCCATGCGATGATACTGTAAGTTGGCCTACTAAAGTATGCTAAGGCGAGGTTTTCTCCATTGTTGTTAAGCTTTGAATACGAGGGGTAAAATCTAAAAGTCCAGCGAGAATTTTCGATCGCGGTCAGCTCTTACATTATTGAAAAGAGGAAGTATGTCTAGTCCGGCAAGCATGCCAAGGAATCAGTAGTGTATTCAAGCATTGTCCATGGATTCATCAACAACTCTTTCGTTATCATATGCATACGGCGGCTATAGGTTACGGGTACAGTGACTCGTATGGGAAAGACTAGTACTGATAATCCCCCCCCCCCCCATTCCACCTGGGCGACGACCTCGCTGCTATCTAAAATTTGACAAAGCGCTCAATGAATTCCAGCACTAAAAGGAAAGAAAACGAGTATCTTTACGCTTTGTGTGTTTGGGGGTCTTTTCAGTCATATCGTACACATTTTGCATGCTATCCCAATGAAAGTATCATTAGGCACAAATCCGAGTCCGCAGTGACGTCACAGCGCGATCGCCGTCTAGTGTAACTTAGTGTAGACCTAATTTTTTCACCATTCTTCTTTCAGTGTATAAAAAATTTACAATAGTAGCTCAAAGCTGAAATGTTGAAAACAGGTCGGACAATCACTCCATGGCCCACATGTAGAACGTGGCCCCGGGATATACGAACGGCATAGTCTCTACCAGACTAACCACGTGGGCTATAGGGAGAATATTTGCCCGGGAAGTTTGGTCATCAGTGGGCATACTGGACCCTCTCTCTATAGCCGACTCCCTTAGCATACTATTCACTCTATTGGGCCAATTTCTACTATTTTCCCAGCCATCTGCGGGGCCTGGTGGAGGTTACGAACGGCACAATAATGTTGGTCACAATCTGCAGCGTGGACTCCTCCCACCCGTGCCAACAAAAACCACAGGCCAAACTACAAACCCAAAGTCATTTTTACCGACGTATGCTCGAATTCAAAGAGAATGTAACCTGGTATTAACGAAATACTGAAAGCGTAAGAAGCGTAAGACAACAATGTCGCGCCCGAGACTGAACAGGCACTTTCTCAGTCTCCCCCGGGCCGTCACTGTTCAATTTTGCCGGTGACTTCCAACACGGGGCCCGACCGTGCAGTCTTTGGGAACGTTAAGTATGATACAAAAGACAACGAAAAATCAGAAAACGTACCAAAAATTATCTAAGAGCATAGCTAGTGTATATTTATTGATATACACTTTGATTTCTCGTTTCCGCCGCAAACAGCCCGGCCGGGTCCCGGCTGGGAAATGTGACCCCAGCATAACCAGACAAACTGTGAAAGAACCAACAAGTATCGTTTGTTTCAATTGAACAAGCGAAGACACTGCAGTCGTAAATATAAAGTGACTTACCTGTTCAGCCAAGATATCGAGTAGACGACTGTACTGAAGCTTGTTGCCAAAGGGGGTTTCTCTCTCAGAACAACCGTCTCACAGTTATGCTGAATGAATAATGTCTTCGATCGCGTGCAACCGGTATTAAAAGCAGATTACCAGGGACTGGGCACGATCAAAACAATTATCGTGCAACCAACATCTGCATTCATACACACGTGATAGTGGGAAACAAACTAGAAATAATGATCGCAATAGCAACAGTTGATGATGATTATGTCAAAGAAGACAGTTTTAATATGGACATGATAGCAAACATTCAAAGCTGACATCTTACAAATTTCGCTCCGAAGTCTGGCCAAGAACAAAGGCCTAACTAGCATTATTGAATAAAATCTTTGGATACTTAAATGTAATATCATAGTTTTAGTATTTGAAAAGAAAGTTTTCTCTCGCACTACGCGGTTGCAAACTGGCTTTTTGACATACCAAAGTAGTGTTTTTAACCCTGATATATCTTCGATAATGCGCTGAGATAATTACTGTACAAGTGAACACGAACACTAAAAGCAACTTACTATAGCCTTAATTCGCGTGCGGTCATGGAAAACTACTAGCGCTAGGTGTGTCCTGTAATGATCTGATCTGTTACTAACACCCAATTGTCATGGCGGTCAGCGCTTCTCTCGCATGCCTCTCATGTCGTCTGCGTGACGGAAAACTACCGGCAAAGCAGACCGATCGAACAGGTATAAGGGCCCTGTCACACTTAAGCGTATACCCGTTGCGTGTGAGTTGCGTATGGACAAAATTCAATATGCAGCCGTGCGCACAACAGTTGTGAAATTTTTCGATTATTTTGACGAGTGTGACTCTCATTTCATAATTCTTATGTTAGATGTGCCTCACACATATAATAAAGTAATCGAAAAATATCTACAACGTATGACTTGCTTATTAGCGTAGTTTCGTTCATACTCTAAACTATCATGCCTACTGGGCGTATGCCGGCGTACATAAAACTTACACAAATCGAATGAGATGCATGTGAGATGCATATTGAGCGCACGGCGGCGTATGGAAAAAATGTCAATGCGCAACTCACACGCCACGGGTATACGCACAAGTGTGACAGGGGCTTAAGTCAGAAAATTTCCTTGTTCCATTTTCTTAAAATATGCTGGCCTTCTGGACTGGCTCTGCGCTCATTCTCCAATCAGATGTTAACGCAGATCGTCTCGTTTCTTGCAATTGGCTACCCCGTTTTTAGGTTGATGTGCCTAAAAGACGTGTACAGGGTGATAAACAATGATCGCATCTACTCGACTGTATTTCAAGTCTCATACGACACGTCAAGCTCACTGCAAAGTTCAAATCCCTCTCCGATAGTGCAAAACATGTTACTGACGCCCTGGCGGGCAGTTTGCGGAAACGAAAAGCATCATGAAATAAGATTTGACTCACCTCCCTATTAAAGAACCTTGTGTATAATATCATGGCTATCCGTGCAACGGCACGGCGAGTATGATATAGAACAAAGAACACAAGTCATAAGCATGATTTGTGTATATTTAAGTTCTTGCATGATATACTCTTCTATCATTGTAAAAGAACCCAACACACTTATCGAGAAGAGTAGGGGTGACTTGGTGTGCTTGGCCAAAAACACATTGCACTACTTGACTAGCTACATGAAAAAGCATCATGCTTCACCTCAATTGAGGATGACTGCTTCACGTTGTTTTCGTTTCCGCAAACAGGCCGTCCGGGACGTGGGCTGGAATTGAAACCCTAGCATATACTATTCTTTTGTTGTGACCTGTACTTAACCCAGTGGGTATATACACTCTCAATATGATTTTGATAGCTTTTTGTTAACGCATTGTCCTTGTTGTATTTTCCATGTTGTATAAAACAGATAGAGGGCATGTAACCGAACAATGTGCCGCCATGTTCCTCCCAACATCTACCTGAATTCTCAAGGCTCCCTTTGTAGTTTGGAGGTCCACCTATTGTTACTCTTCAAGTAGACAAATGGCATTATGGATAGGGCAAATAGCACAAGACACTAGGCATCACCTTCTGTACTGTATACAGTTCTATTTTTAGGTAATTCGAACCTTGTGCGTAGTGACTGTGGGGGTGGGGGTGGGAAGGGGGCATGTTGGCCGCCGATTCCGAATTAAGTTCTCAGAGCTGATTACGAACTACGTTAAATCATGAGGCTTCCCAATCGACTTCAACACTTTCAACAGATTCAACTACTAGTATCTAGTTCTGCGTCAAAACTATTAATTGTATATTGAATACCGACTTTTGCGGACACGTCCTTGAGAGGTCCTATTATGCTTTGCTCCCAATTGCGTTGCCCGTAGGGTAGCCTCTACCAGGCCCTGCGGGTCGCTGGGAAAATTGTAGAAATTGGCCAAATAGAGTGAATTGTATGCTAAGGGAGTCGGCTACGGAGAGAGGTTCCAATCTGCAAATATTTTCCCTATGGCCGGCGCGGTTAGTCTGGTAGAGACTACCCGTAGGGGTGTAGTCTCGGACAGGCCCCGAAGTCAGAAATTTGTAGTCTCTACCAGACTAACCGCGCCGGGCATAGCGAAAATATTTGCCAGGGGAGTTTGGCCGTCGAGGGTTTCATTCGCAGGCCTAGGATTGCAGATTGGACCCTCTCTCAGGCTAAGAAATTTGTCCCGGTGGACTGCCAGGTACCTGGGGGGTGTTCCAGATAGAACAGATGATAGTGGTACATTTCCTATAGGTTCATTTAGGAACGCGCACATATCAACAATTCGGAGACCTCCACGATCTATTCTGATTAAACAAATGACTTCCACGTTTACATATTCTACACTTGGTAATGTACACCTTTAACTTACGCAATATTGACAGTCCAAGCATGTACCACGTATTATGACGCTTTTGCAGACAGACAGACAGACAGACAGACAGACAGACAGACAGACAGACAGACAGACAGACAGACAGACAGACAGACAGACAGACATGTCCAAAACTGTATCTCCATTTGTCATGGAGATAAAGCACATATCTTTATATTGAAATCAATGAGAAGCCAGAACTCATGAATGAGACAAGAATGTGACACTAGCACTGGTCGCTGCAGTTTTGCATATCATCGCTAGATGTCAGGAGTAAGCTGTCCCAATAACAATACATACATACATCGAACGCGACTTTTCGGCACCCTATGCCTATGCCCTAGCTGCTATGATGACTAGATGAATTTCATTGGACAAAATCGCCAGTCCGCATATATGAAGTATGACTCTGACGCAATGACATATCACTATAACATACCATGCCACTCCAACTTCCATGCACTCGGGTATACATATACATTACATGTAATAGAACGGATAGTTGCGTCACTGCTGAAAACGTAAACACAAACACCGAAGGAGGGAAACCAAACAATTTTAACATTCCAATCACACGTCTGGTCGTTAGATGCTGTCCTAATCCATGGTATATTATCTCTGGCCCATCTCTTGCTATCAGCAACGAGGCAAATAATTTATAGACACAAGAAACACACAAGCTATTTGGAGACGCCCAAAGGGACCCCACCGAGTGCCACTTACTACCATTATCATCTCGGGACGAGTCGAAAATAGCTCTCTAGTTCCCAACACGGTATAACAGTGTGCGGGAGAACCTAACCTCTGGCCGCGGGATCAAGCCCATAAACCCGGCCTGTATTCGGTTTCCACGGTGACAATGGGGAACGGAAGGACCCGGGGGATTGTTACGTCGTCAGGCACGCCTCTCAGGACGGCCACTTGTGTGTTTTGAAACGCTAGCCTTGTGCGCCGGCTCGAGGGGGGAAAGGTTACGCAGTTGGAAGTTAGAATTGCCAGAATACCGCGGGTTGGGGGTGAACTCAGACCGACACACGGGCGGTGGAGAGCTGCTAGGAGCAACTAGAAGAAGGCCGAAGAACCCCACAACATGTCGGAAAGGCCGTCCTCGGCTCCCGGTGGTGTGGTAAGGAGAGGCTCCACCAAGCTACACAGGAAGGGGAGTAAGACGTCTTCCTTTAAGGAGAAGAAGAGGAGACTGTCGACGTCGTGCTGTCAGGGTAAGACGCCTTCTGGAAGGCAGACACATATATCTGGAGCGTAGAGAGAGATTATAATCATTAAACGGCTGTGATGATGGCACTAGTGAGCTGTAGTATTACATTAGGGGGAGGGCGAAATAATCCTCCCACGGCAATACGACGACCTTTGACACGTAAGCGCTGCCTGCAACAAGATTTACTGTGGGTTTAAACAACTGTTGAACTCACATATATCTGCGAGCCATGTAATTTATTGTATGTACTGTCCCCATAGCTCAGGTCTATAGGTTCCAGCTACATGATCTATATCTACGTGATGGAGTGCGTCACGACTCGCGCCAGGTCTGGGGGTCACGGAACGCGTGACAGATTCGTTTTTGATTAAGTTCTATCTTGGTGGTAACCGCGCCAGAACTTATCACAATCTTAGATTATAACTTATAAGGCATTCACAAGACGTACTGCATTATTCCACACAGTTTTGTGAGTTTTCTATGCGTTACTATGGTAACGTACCATACTATGTTTTGTTGTAATGTGTAACAAAACATTGCTTTATTTCTCTGGTATGTAGGTTAGTCCACAGTTGCAACCATGCCACCCCAAAACATAATTTCTTACAAGGAAATACGCTCGCTGCAGTAGTACATGTTACATGTTATTGTAATCTCCAAGCAGATCTATAGGTTGCGAAGACCGTATCAAACTGGCAGAAGACGTATGTATAATTTGCAACCTAATTGCTATACAAGCTCCTTCTTTCAGTTGGATACGGTCTTTGCAATCTATTGGGCCTGCTTTGAGGCTAATGTTATTGTACAATCAGCACCCAAACCGCTTTTCAAGCCACCTCTTCTAGAGAGTTAATAATTGTCCGGAACTGTTAATGTAAAAGCTATTAAGGCAATTATTGCCTTACTCCAAGACGGGCGCTATAGATATGGCGGAGTGCCACATAAACTTGCGAAGGGTATCATTGATTTGCAAGGTTTGGCTGGCAACTCAAAACATCGCCTCACCTCGTAATTAGAAGTTTAAATGGTGTACGGTTCAAGTGTTGGCTAGATGGTAAGAGTAGATTAGAATTGGAGTACCTGTAACGTTAGTGTGATATCTGTTTTAATTTGCTCCACCAAAAATGTATTTTTGTGAGCAGCACTGGCAACGCCCCCTCCTATTAAACAATGACCTGTCGTGACCTGACGAGCTCGTCAACATGTCCTAACTCTGATATGTAAACTCGTGATTGATGAGTTGTAGGACAACACGTCGTCCCACAGGCACATAGCCTCCTTGGGCTGACATGTTTGGAACACAAACATTGTAAGAACAGGGCTCGGCGTATCGCTACCCGGATGTGTTGTTTACAAAACAACTGCTAACGTAACCCCAAAGTGACAGTATTCTGGCCATCTGGCGGGCCCACTGTTGTGACATGTTGTCCGTGAGTTGATTAAAACCAGGGGTCGGGTTTGCTTCAGCTTCCACAATAGACATCTACGACGCTTTCTTCTTGTAGAATCTACATTTTGCTTGAAAAAAGAAAACAAAACGAATTTATACCTGGTTTTATGTACAGAATCTCAAATTCCCCATTGCTTTTTAGCAACAAC